>NC_086283.1:70482342-70679955 GCF_021018805.1 Prinia subflava | reverse complement strand
AAAGAAAGAAAGAAAGAAAGAAAGAAAGAAAGAAAGAAAGAAAGAAAGAAAGAAAGAAAGAAAGAAAGAAAGAAAGAAAGAAAGAAAGAAAGAAAGAAAGAAAGAAAGAAAAAATCTAAACACAAAATCCCTGTTGGTAATACCTATACAGTTTATGTCTTCAGGCTTTTCATATAAATGAGAATAGATTTGTTTTTTTTCTAAGACACACCAGAATTAAGCAAAAGCTGACTGTATCACATAGGATATTCTTAGAAGAAAATTAGGAATGTGGCAAGAATGCAAAACTGTTCCTAGTATAACTGAGACTTTATTAACTTATTAACTTTAACTTTATATCTTTATTAACTGCGTTAATAAGGACAAGAACTGGTCTCCAAGATGGGGTATGCTTACAGTGTTTCTAGAATTGCAATTTATTCAGTTTCTTTCAGTGGGAAAATGGAAACCTAGAGGGAAAAATAAGTCAATTCCATCTGAAGGCAATAGCATCCTATTTAAAAATAATGTAGTTTTATTTCACCCAACACTTTCTAAGACATTTTGAATATTTTCAGTTCAATTATGTCACACAATTCTTAAAAACTATTTCTCTTGTTCTCTTTAATATTGATGCAATTTTCAAGAAAACACATGAAAAATTTGCTCACTTGCTGAAATCTAAGATCAAATTTTGCAAAACATTGAGGAAAGAATTATGAGAAACTCTATGATATTTTCAGAATTCTGTCATTCAAGCCATTCTTTCTCAGAGAGCTGATTGATTTCCAGAATAGTAATTCTGGTCTCTCAGCTGCCTTACATACTATCTGTGGAGGCTTTACTTTGACCTTTTGTATTTCCCGTGTGATGGGTATTGAAGACAATCCCACAAAAATCACTGCCTTTTGTAACAATATGGCAGTGGGCATCACAAGAATGAGAATGTGATTACCTTTTCAAAGCATTAGCCTAAATATCTCTAAATGACATTGCAGTAATGTAAAAAATAGTCAGTTCACAATTTGGAATATTTTGCTGATCTTCTTGATTGAAAATACAAAAGAAAAAAATCAAACAGCCTTTTTTTCTTCAGTAAGAATTAAATTAAAAAAAAAAAAAACACTGGGGAAAGAAAGAGCTTTGTTAAAAAATTGGAAGAGGAAATGGAAAAGGAAACCAAAATAATTCAGTTATGCAGTCCTGGATTCTCTGGATAACCTCTCATAAGATCAATGAGGGACATGTGAAACTATACAGAATTGCATTTTGTGCATTTAAAAATTGTACAAGAGGATGTTTTTTCTCTATACATGCTGACAAAAAGCAGAGCAATACAATCACAAAAAATAGGCAGACAGTCTTGTGGTCTGCTGCTCATTGATTTGATGGGTATTGCAGTGCTTTATATTTACGATCTAACTTCAGATTTGCATTTCCTTTTTACTCATTCCACAAGGAGATACTGTACACCCCCATTCAGCCAAATAAATCAGTGAAGAAAAATACTTTTAAAAGCTGGTCTGAGTTATGGACTCATTCAATTCAATAATCTGGAGAGCATGATTGCTTTAAGGTCTGAAATTGAACAATATCTTAGTAAAAATTAAAAACAAAGGAATGGACTCTGGTAATTGCTTATTAAATTTTCAAGCCCCAGTGACAATAACAAGTTTAAATTGATTGCTCAATACATTTAAAATAGATGGTACTGAATGTGCAACAAAACCACACCAGCGTAGCAAGAAACTAGATGTTCTTTAATGGATAAGTACCTCAGTACTTTACTACCTCTGGAGAGTTTAGGGAATTCAATAAGGCTGACTCGAATGGATCCTACGAAATTGCTGTGCATCACACACAACTAGTGCTGGACTGCATCAGCTGCTGCCTCAACCTGGTGTTTCAGGGCAGCAAAATGTGCTCTCTCTACATGCACATTCTGGCTTTCTTGGCCCTCCTGAAAGAGCTGTCCACTTCCTTGCTGCTGCCTCAGAATCACCACGTGGTTTTTTTCCCCGTGTAAGTCGGAATTTCCTCTCTTAAAATTTTCACAGGACACAATTTCAGTATGGTAAGATGCTGGAGCTCAACACCAGAAATCAACCAAACAAAACCACTTTAATACATGGGAGATAGGAGGGAAAGTCTGGACTACCTGGTCTTGCCAGAGCGTATGGAAAGGAGAAAAGGAAACAGATAAGGAAATGGGAAAAAAGGCCAGAATCTAAACAGCAACTCTTGAACAAAAACCAGATGGCTTATAAATCTCACTTCTCATCTTCAGAGAGCTTTTGAAAATGCTAAAGGAATTTAAAGATGTGAGTTATATGGTTTTCTGAAAGACTGTTTCTGCAAAAGCCATAAGGTATTCTGAAAAAGTCATGTAACAGCAGAAAGGGGTCTAGGAATACATGTGTAAGAGAGAAAGGGAAAAACTATTAAAGTACTTGAACAAAAGGGGCAAATTATAGTTCTCACTTTCACCCTGACTTTCCACAATACTGCAATAACACAATCAAGTACAGTTTTTACATGTTGGTATGGAAGAGGCTCTTTGCTCAAACCTGTGAAGTGATACAGTTTTCACTTGTGTTCCAGAGAAAACACACTGTCAAAGAGTCTGTCAACTAAATACAGAAAGATACAGACAAAGAAGCATGAACTCAGCCAACTAAACCAATCAACAAGACAGGAGCCAACCTGTCTGTGTTGTTACAGAAGCAGCAGTTCTACGCCTTGGAGTGTGCTGCTGCTGCCCAGATTGCTTGGCAAGCCACAAGGTGAAATTACCTTCTTGCCAGCTGCTGTCTTTAAGACTGCTTTAGATTTGAATGCAGATTTAAGCATTAAAGCACCTTAAGTTTATAATTTAAACACACGTTCAAGGATCATTTCAAAGGTGTTCAACCTGTGAAGTTAAGTGTATGAAAACAAAATTATAGATCATTAGAAAGAGTCCAAATGTGCCAAAATCATCCTGAAATTGTGGCAAGACACAAACAGTTGTTAGCAGTTTCAAATTCTCTTCAAAGCATAGCTAGGCAATATAAGTGGAGAAGTAAAATGATGGAATGCATTCTAAGGGTTCTTTTTTTACTCTTTTTCTTTTTTTTATTACTTCTTTTTTTCTTAGCAAATGAGAAGTAACACCCATGGAGAAAAAAAAGGTAGAACATCTGTGAGAAAAAAAAATGAACCCCCAAAATGGCACAGGAAGTATGAGTTGATATGTTTCTATTTCTCTTTTTTCCTTCCAATAGGTGGCATCCTACATATTAATCCCATCTTTTAGTTTTTTACATCAGTACTTCAAAAGGAGGGTTATTTTGATATCAAATCAACATCTATAATTTAACATTAAAGACATGAAGTCACTATTATTTTAATCATTAAAATAATATTAATGCTTTTTTAAACATTAAAAGGACTCATTGCCATCAGCAGTTAGAATTCATATTTGTGTCTTATTTAAATCCTTTTATTTAATTCCAGTTCAGAGGACCATTGAGAAGATTTCTAAATTTTCCATGCGATCTCTTTTTATGCTCTTACTAAATTTTCAAGAGCCCTTTCAAAACAAACACAATGAGAAAAGGAAAGACAAATGACTAGAATTAGGGGACAACTACTGAAAGATGCATTCTGATCCCCTTTCAAATTGAAGTAAACTCCTACATGTTTAGAAAACATCTTCTTTTGCTAGAATGCAGTTCTGGAGTGCTATTGTCAGCTATCATTGGAGAATACCTTGTTTAATTATTTCTGCTTTTTATTGCTTGGCCCGTTAAGACACTCCCAACTCAGAACCCACCTGGGATTTGCTGAATTAGAGCTGAGATATGAATCAGAGACCATGACAGTGCAATGCTTCCCAGTTGCTTAGCAGGCAACAGAAAGTGTCTTTTTTTTTCCTTTCCTTGTTTGTGGGTGATATTTCTTCACAAAATGAAGAGAAAAAGGCATCCAGCAAAGCTAATTATACTTTTAGAAAATTCTCATCTACAATTCAAATAAGGATCTCCCTTAGAGGGATTCAGATTTTACATACTGTGTGAGCTAACCTTCATTGTACCAAATGGCAGCAGAAACGGAAATATTTTCCATATCAAGAGTACTTCATACGCAAAGTTTGAAACCACCCTTGCATTTATGCTAAAATGAATTATCTAATTTAAACATACGAAATAAGGCAGATTTACAAATGAGGTTTCATTTTAAACTCATACCTCCTTGTCCCTATTTCAAAAGGGGGAGAAGAAAGCTTACTGAACAGTGAGCGATGACTAACTCCCATGCAAATTACCTCAGAGGAAGAGAAAAGCTTTTAAAATTGGGGTTGTTGATACAACAGACAGTAACAACTCTACTATTTTCTGGCTCTAATGTTTTCTTAGAAGTTTTTCTTAGCAGCTTGTGAACTAGAAATGTAAGAGGAACTATTTCTGTTCACTGAAAGAGTCATGAAACACAGACTGGAGGTAAATAACCAGACATGGAGAAGACACAGGACAAGAGAGAGCCAATCTGACCCTTAAATGCTACTTACCTTTTTTCACAATGAATTCAGCACATTCTTTATTTTATCAGTAGAACCCACTTGTAAAAGAATAATTTCTCAGCAGAAGAAAATTGAGTACAAAATGGTGGTTTCTGAGACTTCCATTTGTGCAAAGTATTTCTTGTAGGATGCAATTAATGTATACTTATGCAGTACACACACACACAAAAGTAACATAAGGCAGAGAAAAAAAGAAAAAAAATGGGGAAAAAAAAGAAAAATAAGTCATTTAAATGCAGGTTTTCCCTGAACCAAATGCACCCATAAAATGCAACATAGTTCACTTTTTCATTCTGCTTCTTTTTCTATATTTTTCTAAGCATTTTCCTCTAGACAATAGAGAAAATAATTAGTTCTACTCCCTAATGCAGGCAAATAAATATTAATATTTGGGTTTTTGGTGATAAACCCATATGACTAAGTAAAGGGCACAATATAAATGATTCATTGAATATGCAAATAACAAGGAGTATGCAAAATGTCTTTGGTAAGCAGAAACATTGATATCTCTAAATAAGTACAGCTTATAGATAGAAGGTTCACGTTAAAGCTATAACCAGAATTCAAATACTGGCTCTACTCTTGTGTCACTTGCAGCTTAATATGGAAATGAAAATATCTCTGCACTAGTGTTTTATTTTGAACCAGGAGTGATATTGAAATAACCATACACTTGTTCTCTGCTTAGAGTGTTTGGGCTCCTGTTGCAGTGTGGTCTCAGAGTGAATGTGTCGGGCTCTCTGTGGAAAATCTAAAGCTAAAGATGGACCCCACTGCTGTACATTCCAAGGAGTCTGATCTGAGCTGAGGTGAAATTGCAGTGTCCAAGAGTGTATAGGGAGGTCCTCAATATCCTGCATCTCTGTATTTATTGCTGTTTCCATTGTCTTCTGATGCAGTATGTCTTGAGCAAACTCTGCAGAGCATATAAGCTTTTTTGTGATCTTTTATTTTAGAGTGGACAATAATGTAGAAAAAGTTAATTTCTGACCTAAAAATTAAAGGTCTCTCAGCAGTTCTAAAAGTTCTAAAGTTCTAAAAAGAAACTTTAACCCAGTCTTTCAAATCAAAGCAAGATATCATTTCATAAAGAAAAACACCCCTCTGATTAATTTGTTTTTCTGTCATCCCTTTCATATTTACCAAAAGCTTTCAAATGTCACTAGCCTCTAAAATGCTGAATTTTAACCATCTGTTTACACCTATGTTGCTGAGACATTTACTACTTGCAACTTATCTGAGATTAATGTGTTGAAGGAGTTTCCTTCAAAAATGAATATCTTTGGAAAAATTTATTTCTGTCGATATTTGAATGTTCCTTAAAGAAACATTAAAAATGAACACAAAAAAAAATTATTATTTGTTTTTCTGATATATTTCTCAAGGAGGCAGTCCAACTGTTTTATCATTTGTATTACACACATAAATTTATTACATTTTAAACTAAATGTTTGGAAAGGTCTTTGTTTTTCCTGTTGTCACACAGCAGTATAGCCATCTGTTTGAATTTTCCACCCATAACTTGTCCTAATAAGATCACAGTATCTTTTCCAGTCACTGCTTTACTGGATGTTATATCACCGAACAAATCACATTTAAAATGATACCATCTTCTCAGTGTTTTAATTCAGCTTAGTGGCTCTGGGTACAAGCTGCTTCTCTCTCTTGTAAGAGATAAGCAGATGCTATCTATTGCTGCCCTTATTTACTGTTCTTTCTGACTTCAAAGAGCAGTAAAATGGGACATGCAAGCTGCTGGAATATCCCACTGAAAGCATATACATAGGTCACCCTTCAAGTCATTGCCCCTGAAAACCTGAGAAATTATTGCCACCATCCTCTGGTAATGGCTTACTGCAAGCTAGTAGGCTGCAGTTAATTTTCCACTGACCCACCATAGAAGACACAACACAGCTATTTATATAACATATAACATATTGGATCATGCAAAACCTCAGATGTTACATTGCACATTCTCAAATAACTTTATGCTTACATTAATTCCCAGCTCAATCCCCTCTCAATTCATATTTTCCTCTCTCAAAGCACATCAGAATCTTCAAAAGTAACCACAGCTTCCTGGCATTCACAGTCTTTAAAAAGATAGTACTCATCCATGTTATAAATTGTGTGTGTGCCCTTATGTCATGTCCATCTTTGGAAAGGGTGATAATGATGTTTGTATCTGTGGTTAAATATGAGGAAGCAAATCTCATATTCCATATGGGATCCCATGAGCTGTACAACTGGGAAAACAACAGAGATACATCTGGCTGCAACTACTCATACTTAAATACTCTGACCACAACTGTTTAGAGCTTTAATACTCTTCTTAAAAGTTTCTATGAGAAAACAAACAGGAAGAGATTAAAAAAGAAAACAAAAAATTTTACTTTCAAATGTATTACTTTTCACAATTTGGATTCATATAATTTGCTGTTTAAGTGCACAAAAGCTCCCACTTGACATTATCAGAGCTATTTTCTGTGGGAAATCCTCTTTCACATCATGTACATGCAACACTGTATGAGAAGTTTTGATACCTTCCTGTGACTGCATTACCTTCTTTAGTATGAACAGGTAAAAAATGGAAGACTTTTTAGAACAGAGTAAAACAATGTAAGCAGAAGTCTGCTTCTGCTTACCATTTACCATGTAGGAAGCAATCTTTGAGAGCAAGAGAGCTATTAATAGTGTTAGCTTAGATTCTGGTCGAAAGCATTCTATTCTATTCCTGTCATCCCTTAGGGATGAAACATGACATGGTACCTTTGCTAACACTAAAGTAATCAAGTTAGTTATGGCCACTATTGTTATTGGTAATTTATCCAGCTGGGGTAGGGGGGGAACATAATAGAAAATCAAGACAGTTGTTCAAAATTGCAGTCCTTTTAACAAAATATACAACATTAATGTTAAGGAAAAATGGAGAGTTGGAAGTCCATGTATTTACTAATGTGATTGTATTTAACTTGGCAATTGAGACAGTGTCAAAACATGAGACAGCTTTGATTTGTAAACAGGTGTAATATGAATACAGTTGAATAAGCTCACTGCAATTTAGTTCCACTTTTCTAAACAAAATTGTTTATGACAATGTTTTCTGCAGATTGAAAGGAAATAAGGGGAAAAAGATTTAAATCGTATACATTAATGACAAAATACAGTTTTCCTCTTCACTTTTCATGTCATGAGTAGTTGTAACAGTAATGATAGCCAAGTTTGTGTTTTACAACACAACTTAGTTCAACCCTTACACTGCTTGTTGAAATTACAGGTTTTACTTTATTACCGTCAGAAAATAGTGCCTAAACTCTAGAGTGAAATTAAAACCACCTTACACCACTGGTGATCCCTCTGACAAATCAGTTTCAGGCTTGACATAGTGAATTACACTGCAGAGAGCAGAAAGCCCCATATCCTGTGGGACTGCTCAGATTGTACTTTGCAACTGAAAAGACTCATCTCTGGTTCCTAATGGCTTTATGTAAATACAAAGGAAATGTGCAGCATGCAGGGTGACATCCCTGTATACAGGAAGAAAGGTTGATCACAACATTAAATTAAATGATGGCAAGTATAAAAAACAAGCTGCTGAAACCTATAAAAATATCCTTATTACACTACACAAAACAGATGCTACTTGCACTTTTAAAAAACAATAAAATGATCCAAAGAGAACATTACAAGAAAAAAAAAATCATGGTAAATATATTAATCTTTGTGAGTTGATTGGAAGTATAAATTATTTTTTTCCTGATGATTTCTTCTTTAATAATAATTTTTTGTCTGTGATGTGTTATGACTGTGCATCTGACCACAGCCCACAAATGCTGCTGATTTTGAAACTGGCCATCCATAAAGGTATTTTTTAAAAATAATATTCATTAAATTATGCTGCATAAAGTCACAATATCTCTTGATGTAACAGAAGAACATGACCTTAAAATTTTAAACTTCTAAACACCATTTTCAAACTCTGTCTTAACTAAGTAATTTTAATCATGTATTTTCTTTTCTACGGATTTTTATTGTTATAACTGACAAGATTATTCAGAAGCTGAGCTCTGTTAATAGGACAGGGAGGAGACCTCACTGACGTTTTTTAATGCCCTTCATTTATGTTTACTACTGTGATACAAAACAGTCACCTTCTTGCCGCTGACTATAGCCTTGGCCACTTTCAAATTAGCTGCATTACCTTGTCACAGCCACAGAATCATACCTGTTAAAGCCTAGGTCACAGAACTAAGACATCCATGTATGGCCTCTTCTTTTCCAGATAAAACAGATTATTTTTAAACTATTCCAATGTTTTAGTGAAATTACTGGTTTACAATATAGAATTTTGAAATTCTGCTACCTTAATAAAATCTTGTGAACCATTGATACTGTCATACTGGGGATGAAGTAGTGCTCCCCTCTGTGCTCTTACCCATGACTTTCATGATAATATATGGTTACTAAAGCTACTGTGGGATACATTTCAATATCCTGAATACGGAGTGCAGCTTGTAGAGTGAGTTTGTAAACTAACACACCATGTGACTACAGGCTTTCCTGCAATCAGCATTTGATAATAAACCCACCACATCCTTTGGTTTATTTCATATTCTACTGCTAAGCATAGATTCTACCAAATAATTCAAAGCCTGCAGATTATGCATGAAATTGCTACTGAGAATATTTGCATATCATGTTATTTTAATTACATGATAGTATTGATTTAATTAAGTGGGACCATGTTAATTATCACTTTCACAAATCAACTAGACATGTCATAATTGATTGCAACGAATAGAAACTCCAAATCCTTACTCTGGAGAGTCTCATAAGCCTGTGAAGTTCTTAGTAAGCATATTTAATGATACAGTTTAAAGTACCAAAACTTTCTATTAAAGCTGAAGTGCTTGAAAGGCCTTGAGAAAAAATACTGAGGCTGAAAAAGCAGAAATAATAAAATTCGTTGTAGAGTTTTAAAACGAGCATAAATTTAAGAGAGGATTCTCATGATTATATTACGGGTACCTTTAGAATGAACAAAAAGTCAATATATTTTGAGTTTCCCCTTTTCTTTATCCAATCATATGATAAGTTCAAGAAAAAGATATATTTGTAATTTTCCTCATCTATTTCCCCATCATTGGTGGAACAAATACTGTAACTACTGATGAACCCTCCCAGTGGCAACATGAGGGAATTATACCACGATTTTTTCACCTGAAAACTCTGACTTTCGTTTGCAAAACTTAGTGTTACTAAGTTACTTACTTAACGTAACAGGTCCCAGTGAGGAGCACCTAAGCTTGGATGTCAAAGGTGCAGGCTTGTGACACAGAACAAGGTTCTCCAGGCAGGCCAGATCCCAGAAAACGCGTACTCCACAAGGCATGGTCTGGGAGAACGGCTCCGTTCCCACACGTGGTGAGAGCAGAAATGACATAAAGTATCTTGCAGTGAGAGCGGTTGTCAGAGGGAAGGGATGCTCCCCAGATTGTCAGTGACTACCCTGTAAGAGAAACAGCTGACACCATCTCCTGCATTTTTAGTTTTTGAAAGACATCTTGGGTAACTTGCCCTCTCTAAATGATGCTATCTATGTACAAATGTACATAGTGAAGGAAAATGGCCCAAATAGGTATGTCCCCAGAATGGCAGCAAATCTGGAATGGCAAAACTTGATCATAACCGTCTCTATCATGTTCCTTGGTTACCTAAGTTTGTTAGCTTCTCTACCCCATGTTCTGGCTTCTCTTTGGCTTACTTCTTAGCTACAGAAGTCCCTCTGTAGTAGGTAGTCCAGAATATGAAGGCTCATAATACTACAGTGTGGCTTTCACTGGGGGATCAAGTAACCAAGTAAATAAGAATTTGCAAGGCTGATCATTGTGCCACTTCAAATCCTGTTTGAATCTAGCCACAAAAGCATCACTGCTGGATTTTCCATGATTTCTGTTTGTATATGAGTAGCTGTACTGCAAGGATTTTCTGATAATTTTGCGAAGCAAATGTTGATCCTTATATAACAGTCAGAAAATATCTGGGTTTTATGACACAACTAATCAGACAAGACAGAAAAATGGAACCATCACTTCCCTACCTATCAACTGTCCCTTACAAGTTGTCACAAATTACCATTAAATCAGTGCATAAAAATGACATGCTCCCACACACATTTCATTAGCAATCAAAGGAATTATGGAGTCCCTATATTACATACATGATAGGGAATTAATAGAGTAAAAATTTTCAAAAATGCTGATAATGTCATAATTCTTTAAAAAACTTCATCTTTCATGGAACTGCAAATCAAAATCTAATCAGTTCAAAACTCTTTGATACTTGCCAATTTCATGTCTGTGCTGCCTCTATTTTGTTACTGGACATGCTGGCTGTGAACCAATAATATAGATATTAAGCACACATATATGAACATTAAGATTTTAAGTATCAGAAAATTTTATGTATTTTTTCTGATGGTAACCAAAATCCTGTATTTAAAAAGCAAAGACTTTGCAAAAAGGGATGATTTTTTTCCCCAAGAAGTGAATTTATCTATACATTTCATGGATGACTAAGTTTTTATTTCCTACCCTCCCCTTTATTAAGGTCCCAAGGGGACTTTCACTTCATCTGCCAAATCATTACCAATTTCATATTTTGTTGTGCTATGTAATCAAATATTTTTATTTAGAAACAAAACCTTCTAAAACATCAAGCATATGGATTTTTCCATGTCCCCCACAGTTTATGAAGTTGATGTGTCTCAATACGTGTGTTTCATCTTTTAAAATTCTTGTACTTCCTCTGTCTGTAAAAGACCTTAAGACACATTCAGCTCTTCTTTAAAAAATCTTGCATGTAGACCGGAATCAATGGCAAGAGGTTGTATAATTGTCACTTCTGAAAATTACATGTAGACTTTAATTACAACAAAATCATGTAAGTCCAAATATGGGTAAAAGAAGGTACAAAACAATGAAGAAAGTGATCATGATAAAATCTTACTGATTCTGATGCTCTTTTACTATCTGACACTTATGCATGAGGACAGTGTCTTACTGTATGCCATGGGAAGGCAATTGTAAATCTTCTGCCTTTGATAAATTTTGTTTCTTTCATCTTGGCTTAAGTCAGGCATCATTCTCTGTTCTAAAGAAGAATTTACTCAAGCATATTTGGAAGCCACATCTAATTACCTGTAGTATAAATGAAATTAGAAGATAGAGGTCACCAACAACAAGCAAATGGCTTTTTTTCACTGTAAATTAAAATGTTACAGGATTAGAGCAAGGCTATGGAAAGGGTTATTACTATAAGTACAGTTCAAGTAAACCTCATCTCTCTCCTAAGACTACTGAGGCACCACTACAATCATCTCAGATCTCAGTCTATGTTCAATTAGACTAAAGACATTTCACAATCTGGTAAAGGTTTCCCATCTTTTTCTTTTCTCTGGAGATAGACTTTCAGAATCCAGGGCTGTTTGCACTGCTCCTTGTGAAGGGCCTGGTGAGAAGTCTTGCCTTGTAGAAAACTTCCAGTCTGTAAATACACAGATGGAATTTTGCACTGTGGTGTACTTCTCAGGGAATGTATCTCCTCTGTAGCAGTCTTTATCTCAGTCTCATTTAAAGCAGTCCACTGTCTGCTGTCTTGTCGTAAAAACATAATTTAATATTTATTTACACAGACTGTTTCACTGATTCTTCTCAAGTGGAGAATTTTTCTACAATACTTTTCTAGTATGAGACTTTGTGTATTGGAGGTGATGTAGGAATGCAATTAACTGACACAGAGTAAATGTCATACTACAATTTCACTGCCAAAGTTGCATAAAAAAGCTGCTGCTTTCTTAAGAAAGTGCTCTGTAGACTCTGATAGACTCTGATAATTCATAGAGTCTTAAACTATCACCAGCTTAAGTCATCACTGTACTCTTCTGCTGGGTGCTGTCACAATTCTACTCAAATAGCCAAGGGAGAAAACATCCCTTTCAGTGGTTGTTGCCCTGGGAGGGCTGTGCTTCAGACTCCTAATGGAGGATCTCTTAGAGGCTCTGTTTTTCTGTATATTTTTTCTGACATTCTGCTGGACAGCCCAGGAAACCATATATGTTTTCACTTACTCTCTGTTTTTCAGGCTAGGAAACCACAACTGAACATTTTGACCACTGGCTCCGTAGTCTGTGAAATAAAGAATCCAATAAAGAACACAAAAACCCACAGTCAAAGCAAATTTATTTTTACAGTGGGAAAAAAAACCCCTCATTAATGATCTTGGGATCTCAACTCACTATAACATGCTATTGACCTTCACCAGACAACTCCAAAGAGGCAGAATCATGTATTCTAAAATAGTGTATAATTATGAAACTGAGAAAACATGTTTGATTTCTATCAAATACAATAAAAATTGCAGAATGGCTGTTTAATTAGAAGAAGATAAGATATAAATAGGAAAAATTATTGTATGGGGAACAGTCCACTTACTTGTGTGGTGTGACCTTCCCTGAGGTTTGGGAGATTTGTGAACATTTCTATTATAAAAACAGCTCTCTTCTATGATATGAAAAAGTATTTTCTTAGCTAAAAAAATCCCTGTATTGCACTCAAACCTCTTCTATATCCTGTAATACACTACCATGTAATATTTCAAAGCTAGGATACACCATCTAGTGCTGTACTTTGCTTTTTTGAATTGAAGAAGTTTATGCCAGGCTGGGATATTTATTTGTTTCTCCTTGCATTCTCACCCATGTTTGTCCTCTGTGATGAAATTATGTCTTTGGGAGCTTCCCAATAACAATGTGATAGTTAATGTAGAACAGTTGCATTACAGATACAAAAAAATTGAACCTTTTTGAGAAAGCTGTTGTTGTGTTTTATAACTAATCTTAAGAAGCCTGATATTTTGAATGATAAGTTAGAACCTATTCAACCTTAAAGATACCATCAAAGAATGGAATTATTCCATTAAATATTCCTAAGGTATCCTTAACATAATTTTTCATCAGAAAGACTGATGTAAAACCATTGTCAGTGAAATTTTCCATTCTCCCTTAAAACACTTCTTTTTGCTTTTACAACCAATATTCATTTACATTGTTTTTTACAGTATTATTGAAAATTCTGGGAAGGTATGTACACGCTGGTTGTATCATTTTTCTGATCTCTCTTTCCCTGAGGAAAGAATGATAATTGATGGTGACATATTGCCTATGGTCATACAATCCATACATTGAAACATCATAAAGAAAATATCACTACATGTCCTCTGCCCTCTACTGGATAGCATCACAAGTATGCTTCCACATGGTACAACCAAATTCAGAAGTTGCCAAGCAGACACTTTTCAACTGGCAAGTCATCTTCCCATTCCAGCACATGTGGGAAAATCACTTTCTTTTTACTCCACTGTGAATTTTAATCCTTGTTCTGGATAGATTTTTTAAATCTTATACCTGTCCACAGTGAACCCACAAGTTTATTATTAATGTAGTTCAGTAGCAGATTAAGACTGCATTTCAGAAGCAAAAGAAAAAACCAGCCTGACACACCCACAATGATTCAAATTCCACCTAAAAGTTACAATTTGTCCCTCAAAGATCATGAGGCTAATGCAAAAAAATTAAAAAGCTGAAGTCATTGATAATTAGAAAATGACAATTCAAAGTGTGTAACTTGGATCATAGTCTCATGACAATGCCTATGGGGAGCATGCAGAATGAATTTGAAATATCATGTATGACCACTGGTTTCCTGAGAAACCTTATCTGTGTGTAATAAGAACTTGAGATGGGGAAAGAAAAACAATTGAGAGAATTTAAGGAGTAAATCAGAGGAGCAAGGATATCCTGATTGAATAGAAAAGTTGTGATTTTGCTCCAAAAATATAGTTAAGAAAATGGCAAGACTGATAAATCAAGGGAAAAAAAAAATCTAGAGATTGCCAGACTGATTTGAATGGAAACTAGAGCAGCTGACAAACTGCCTCACCATGACTGCATCATTCAAAGCTCACATTTCATTATTTTAGTGTCACGAATAGTAGAAAAAGCAAGGATATTTCTCTGTCTTATCTAAAGAAACTAGATTCAGAGTCATACAGCCAATCTTAAAATGCAAACTAAAAAAACTTTGAGTAAGGAGTTCTAAGGGGAAAATTAGGCATATATGTGGAAAATTAGGCATCTATGTAAGGTAGAAATGGTGCAGAACAGGCGAATGCATAGGTCAGTGTTGGGTACCATACAAGCCATACAAGCCATGTACAAGGCTGTCCCTTCAGCCCTTGAAAGGTGATTAAAAGCAGAGAAAGGAAGATGGAGAGTGCACAGGATAGCTGATGGTGGAGGAGCAGGGATTCATATCTCTGAAACTACTGTGATACAACTAGGTTGGCACATGGATACCATTATTTTTTGTGTTTGGTGATTTCTGTAATTTATTTATATATATATATTTTTTTAAATAAGAAAAATGTACTAACCATGTACTGAGGTTTAAAATCTACAGGAAAGGGTGCACCAGAGAAAGCTTGGTCATGTGATCTACAGAAATAGAAGGTAATTATGTTTCAGTCAAAACACTTTTTTTATCTTCCCTGCTTTCTTTCTTCTGTCTATACTTTTGAATTCAGGAGAAGTTGGGCTGCATTTTGATTTAGTAAGAGGCTGTTTCAATTGTTCACTACTGTCAAACTTACTGCTAGCACTGAGTATCACTTCCTCCCTCCCCCTTCCCCCCCCGCCCCCATCCTTCATCCTATTCTGTTGCTTTTACAGTGAACCCACTGGAGTGTAAAGCCACTTGGGGCCTCTCCAGGGGTGGTCTTCAGGCACAAGCTACTGTACCAGTAAAAATCAAATTGCCCCTTGTATAATAAGTTTGCAATGCCCAAACACTCTGAAACTGAATTATTACAGCACTTAAATGTGCGAGAATTATCCAATAAAAGCTTGTGATAGCTTGGCACATTTTTCAGTTAATTAATTTCAGATTTCATATAAACTGGGAAAGAAAAAAAAAAGAGAAGACATCATTTTAGTGCTTGATGTATGCCTTTGTTGAAATGCTGTAGGAAGCCTAGAAACAGCAGAAGCACCATTTTTAAAAGTAGGTATGTAGCAGGGCCAGACTTTTTTGCCAAAAATCTTTTGTTAAAAGATGTCACAAATACTGGAAAATATTTCTGGAAACAGGGGAAGAGAAGCAGTTAGATCAAGGTTTGAATGCAAATCTGAGTTTAGCAGCTTCTGCCAAGTGAAGTCCATTGTCTAAATTAAGTCTTAACCAGTTTGTGACTTCTTAATCTTCAAACTTCACAGCTTGTTGGTCAGTAATATTACAGGGTTGAATCATTGTTTATGTTGTAAGTTCTCTCTCCAACAGTCAGTTTCGGGATAAATCGAACCAAAGACATGTGCAAACAGCAGAAATAATAAAATATAAAAACCAATATGTCAGAATTGTTTTATCTTATCATGTGCAAGTCTTTGATTGGTCTGAGCTATGACAACTTACTTCTTTCTTACTCTGCCTTCAGAGGAGATCACCAAGCACCTTTAAAGGTGTCAGTGAAATGTCATACTATTGGCTAGCAATTACAAGAGGAAAGTGCAAATGCATTACATATTAAATATTAAAAAGATAGATTTCATTTTTTTCTAGATGTTCATTAGATAGATGTTAATTTTAATAAATAAATATCACTGATTTAATAATTCAATTAAGAGCTTAGTAAACTAATAGTAATGACACTAAGGGGAATGAATTTTTAAGGATGGCATTTCAAGGCAAATATGTGAGCTTTTATAAAAAGCATATTCTGTTATGCTTCACAAGAACAGAAGTCATATTGTCTCTAGATTCATTCCAATAACTAATTCTATTATTTTTTCTGTGTCTTCAAGTAAGTCATTCAAGATGTGTGCACCAACGGCCATTTTAGGCCTCTCAATCCTATCTTTTAAATAATAATGAGTATAGGGTTCATTTCATATAGGTTTGATCTGTAAAAATCAGTTAGACTTGTAAGCCCCTTCTATGGACAGAGGAGGAAGACAGACATTTCCCAAGACAGATGTATCATTTGTAGGTAGATGTCTGTGACTGATGATTTCTAGTCATCCTCTAAAACTGACTACAGTCCAGAGTCAGAGATCTTCTGCACTTATATGATATTAAACAAGATCTAGGAAAAAAAAAAATGAAAGTATTCAAGCCTAGAAATGACAGAATCACATCACTTAAAACTTTGATTTCCATTCCACAGATAACTCCTCTGGCCGACACAGTGAGCCTGCAGACCTGCCTCAGGCTAGATGTGCAACATGAAGTGAATTGTCTTTTCTGCTTCTTGGACTTGAAGCAAAAGGTCCAGACTAACACAGCTTACTGCGTGCATACAAAAAACCATTGGACGACAACAGCAGCTCCAGAACCCTATCAGTCTCAGAGTTGGCATTAATCTTATTTATGAAGTTTTGTATAGCGGTAGTCTTAGATCCCAATTCCCAAGCACTTAAGACTGCTTAGACCTAGAGTTGGTCAATCTCTTAGTCAGCCTCATTCACTACATGTACAGCAGGAAAAAGAAACCAAGCCTCCTATTTCCAAAAACAGCAACCTAACTACCACACTGTTCTCAGCTGAGGTTGTCTTCATCTCTGTTTTGGTGCTGTTCCACTTTGTGGACGTAGATTAATGGATAGAGGGAACAGAATATATAATTGGGTCACGATTTTCAAATATGATCTAATGGAACATCCATCCAAATTCAAGTCTACCTTTTCTTTGAAGAGACATCTGAATTAAAGGCTAAAGCACATTAAGGTTATCTATCATATAAAACAATAAAATGGATGTGTTTGTATTAATGAACCAGAAAATAGATGTTTCTCCCTTTTGTTTCATGATTTTCAGTCACCTTTTATCTATTCCTAATAAATTAAGAAATGGATTACTTCCTTCCTGTTCTGGAGATACACATTGACATCAAACCCTCAGTTTTCCTTTCTAAACAATGATTCTGTGTCTAAGAGTAAAAAAGAGGTATGTAAAGTATTACCTGAGAGTCCCAGTCTTCAGAAGCTCATCTGAAGTTATCTTAAGCAGTCTAAAGGAACAAATTATAGAAGGGATTGGGTTGGAAGGGATCCTCAAGGTTCATCTAATTCTAGCCCTACTGCCCATGGCCAAGGACACCTTCCACTAGACCAGGTTACTTAAAGCCCCACCCCGTCAG
Organism: Prinia subflava; assembly: GCF_021018805.1. NCBI lineage: Eukaryota > Metazoa > Chordata > Aves > Passeriformes > Cisticolidae > Prinia > Prinia subflava. The sequence goes on along the minus strand of NC_086283.1, from coordinate 70,662,167 downwards.
GCCTGCAAGGCTTCCAGGGATGGTGTGTCCACAACTTCTCCAACTTGCTTCAATGTCTTGCTACCTCAGAGTAAAGAATACCTTCTTAATGCCTAATCTAAACCTTCTCTCTTTCAGTTTGAAGACATTTCTCCCTGTTCTGGCACTATACATCCTTGCATTCTTTGGTACCCTTTAGGTACCAAAAGGCCACTATAAGGTCACCAGGCTGAACAACCCAAGTTCTCTCTCAGTCTGTCCTCACAGGAGAGGTGCTTTATCCCTCTAATCATCTTTGTGACCCTCAGTAGCACCCCAAAACTTCTAAACACAAAGGATGTACTGAAGTTTACTCTGGGCTAAGCGTGTGGGAGAAATACTGACCAGATATTCTCAAGAGGTCAAAACTACACAAAAGTTTACTGACAAAATATAGAAAACCAAGGAACTGTGTCAATGGATTTAATACAGCGTGCAATTGATACAAAATACTTATCATAGTTTTAACTTAGCCCGTTTAACTTTAAACCTTTTTGATGTTAAATTACCCAAAATGTTCTATGAAAAGAGACTCAGAAGAAGAGGAAAAGAGGAAAGACAGAAAAGATACAGAAAAGCACACATATAGCTACCAACTCCTGGGTTCCAAAGTGGATAAAGTCCAAAAGGGTATGTTCCCCTTGTGCCCAGTCTTTTAGATCCTTGGATCTCCATGGACCCTGCTCCCAGGTGGGACTTTCAGTCACTTGGCCACTCAGGAGCTGGGTTAAGCAAGCCTGGGGCAGCCTCTGGTGTGCCATGGTCAACAGAGATGTGGGGCTGGGATGTTTTGGTTGTGGGCTGAGGGGCATGGCGTGCAGCACATGGAATTCCCTTATCCACAGCAAGGCCTGACCTGCCCCCCTCCCCAACAAAGATGCATCCCAAAGTGTCTTGAGACATCAGTCTTTTCCAGTCTCTGACATCCTCCCCTGGACTCCCTCTGTGAGGAAAAATTCACGTCACCAGAGATTTATGTCCAAAAAAGAGACAGAGGAATCCACTTTAAGCATAAACAAAGGCAGATGCCATGGGTCATTTCCCCATGGGTTCCCTCAAATTATTGGAGGACAAAGCCTCCTTTTTATACTAATTTCCCAGTGGCATCACTGTCTCCCTTTCTGCATTGGCTAAGGCACTCCCAATTCACCTATTTTGTTCTCCCTTGATATGCACTTCCCCCTTTCTACAACATAGCTCTATTTAGTTTTTGTTTCTTCTTCTCAAAGTACAAGAATGTAGCATGACACTGGCCGAGCAGCAGTTTGTGTCAATTAGTAACATTTTCTGAAACTGAGAGTTTCTCCTGTTGTTTCCTTACCTACAAGTTCCTGGCCCTATCTACAAGCAGAGTTGCATCATCTCTTTGTAAAGGCACATTCATCTTATTCCCTTCAGCTCCAAAATTCCACGTCCTTCCTGTGCTGAGAAACTCAGAGCTGGGCACAGCACTGCATGAATTGGGGTGTCATCAAGGCAGAGGGACAACATCTTCTGCCTTGACCTGCTGACAGTGCTTCTTTTGGTGCAGAGGCATGACTCTGGGTAATATGAGTTTTCCAGCTCTAAATAATCTGACCTTAGAAAAACACCCACATGAGGAACATTCACTGTAACTAACTGCTATTGTTCTTCTGGAATGATGTACCCTGACAAGACTGTAAGAGACAAATCCCACACTGAAGCTACAGATCAGTTGAATGCCAGGACACACAATCAGGACAACAGAGTGACTCTGTCCCTGCACAACAACTCTGCATTTTTATTTGTGTTCCTGCCCTAACACTTCAAGGATCTATGGCCATAGCATGCAGAGTAAGTCCACAAAATGCTATCATGACATGTGCATGACCTCCTTGGTAAGATAGGAGGTCTCCAGGTTATTTTAATGATCCCTGAATTTTCTGTAGGTGAACTGTAGTACTTCTGCCTTCATGTTTTCCATGTATCAAAACTATTCCTTTGAAGGAAAGGTGTGCAATCCAAAAATAAAGCCCACAGAACATCCCCAGAAGCCTCGGATCTGTATAATTCTGTGTATGATTGGGTGGATGATAACTGTGAACTGAATGAAGAAGGGGCATTTCCCTTGTTCTCAGCTTTACAAATATACAACAGCCCAGTTACATTTCTTTGTACAGTAAGGACACATTCACATACATGACAATTAGAAGTATGACATTTCTAAGGAACCATTTTGTTAATGTAGTTTTATGCTATTGAAAGGTCTATGAAACAAGATCACAGAATGTCTCTTTTTTTTAAAAACAAATGATAAAAATTTACCAATATTTTTAAAAATGGTGTCTAGGTGTTATGCTAATTATATGCAGGAATAAGGTGGATCTGTCCTTCAATTGTTTACTGATTTGTGTTCTGTGTGCCTCAGGTACCACTGCTCTACAGCACAGGTAACTGTCATTCTGTTTTAAGGTACTGAATCCCACATGGAACAAAATCCCTACACTTATTCATGACAGAGGGGTTTATAGAAATCTTTTCTGTGGCAAACTTCCAACTCAGAAAGGACTACCAGCCACTGCACTTGTTCAGTGGAAACAAAATTCTGCTGGCACGTGAAACACATCTTCTTTCATGCATTTCTCTGTTTGTTCTCTGGAGTGCTGCCAGAATAGACTTAAGTTATGATAGCTAGCACCACTGTAAACTAGGAATCATGAAGGAGAGATTAAAACCTCCAGGGAAGAAAAACACTGTAAGTAATAACATGGAGTGTAGCCATACTCCTGTCTTCCCATTGCAGTGATGCTGCATGGCTATCTCAGGAAACACAGGAGTGAAAGTACACTGAAGGGGTATTTACACACTCACCCATTCTCCCCACAGACCTTGAGCACTTGCCAGTTGAGTAGCATCTTTCAAGGCACTCAGCAGCAAGGCAACCCTTCCCCACACAGCTTCTTCAGTGTCATTCTGGTGCTTGTGAAATGACCTTGACTACAAATTTCACACTTTACTTAGTCTAAATGAAGTGAGTTTTGGTCATAATACTCCTTTTTGACTTTAGGAAAAAAATGTATCCGTGGTTCCTATAAGCCTCATTGTAAACTGGAGACTACATCCACGTACTTACTACAGTGGCATTTCCACCCCTAGAATCCATGTGCTCACCCTCTCTCTTGAAAAACTGTGTTCAGCAGATGGCATGAACATGTGTATCTGGTTTTAGTTTTCAGCTGACAAACCACAAAGTTATTGTCTCTTACTGAAATAATCTACAGAATATGAAAAGACTGCAGTGAGCAATATCCCATTGTATATCAAGGCAAACATTTTAAATTTTCAAGAATTACTAGCTTAAATCATTTCTCATAGAGGGATTTTTTTCTCAGTGACTGAATGTGCTCTGTCTCAATTTGGTATTTTATTGCAGTGATCCTAAGTTGTTTTCCAGATGTAGCCTGTTAGGATGTAAATTTTTCCAAATATGCAATGTTTTCCCAATGAAGAGACATTTGTCCATTCCAAAACATGACATACAAGGCTAATGCTGCAATGAGATGTGTCTTTCTGTGTGTCCTTCTCAATCCCTCACAATCAACTTGGCACATACTATGTCTGACACAATTCCAATTTGTTTATATCAGTAAGCGGCGTGATCAAGGGCAGACCTCCAGTCCTATATCTTCTAGAATTCTCATGCTAGGATTTGAATCTCTGAGTCTGATCCTAACCTATTTGCTCCATGATGTAGTTTGTTGCTAAAAGAGATTTTAATTTTTCTCCTCCATCACATTCTTTCCACCTTAGATATTGTCATTCATCTGGGATGTAATAAAAGGTCAGAAGCCACAGAAGAGGATTATATTCATATGGTCACATGTGTTGATATTTGTAAAGCTCAGTCCCACAGTGTTTCATGTTCAAACGTGCAATGTAACTCTATATGACTTTTCAGTCTTAGCACAGATTCTGTGATATATCTGAATTACAAATATTACCCATAAGCACAAAATTGTTACCTGTGGTTGACAGCTAGATGGATAAAGTGAGAAAAAAAAGGTATCAGTGCTATGTTTGTCTTAAAAGAGATGTATTGCACCTAAAAGTTGTATTTTTCTTAAACTGAGCTGCCAAGAGTGTTTACAGACCTAAAACAGGGTGTGGGATTAATCTCTTCTAACTTCAGATTTATGATTTTTTTCTGCATTGAAAGTCTAGATCTCTAGGTTAATAATCTAGATAGTATTTACAGTCAATGGAGAAAAACTGGTATCTGTGGAATATAATATATCTCATGTTAAAATAGATGACTGAAATAAAGAAGATAAATAATACTTTAGAAAGGTTTATTTCTTTACATTTCCTTTAGGGACACCTAAACAAATAGTTCAAACGTGGATGTCTAAAGAGAAGGGAGATGATTCCATCTCTGTGGGATACCATTAAATTTTAAAACTTTATTTCCTTGTATTTCTAGCTAAGGTAATGGTTTAATGTTGGAAAGACAAACTGCTCAGGGGAAGAAACGTAGGGAAAAAAGCCCCTCCTTTCAATTTTACTTTATAGTTCAAAGTGCTAAAACCGGGGCTTTGTACAATTGATACTTTTCCTTCCCACTTGCAGTTTGCTATTGCAAAAATTCTTGTTTAGCATCCATAGTACTTGTAAATTAGAGGAGAAACCCTGAGGTAAAATTCCAAGGAAAAGCTGATAATCTCATGGATTTCATACTATCATAGAATGTTCTGGGTTGGAAGGAATCATATGGATCACCCTGGAACTAGGGACTCACACAGCAGTCCCTGCTGCTGAGAGCAAGGACATCTTGCACTGGACCAGGTTAGTCAAAATCCCATTCCAATCTGGCCTAGAACTCTTCCCAGGGATGGTGCACCCAACATTTGGGCAGAGATAGCACCAGTGCTTCCAAATCTTTTTTTGGAAATCCAAATCTTCACTACACTCACATGAAGAATTCCTCCTAATAGTCAATCTAAAACTTATCTCTTTCAGCTTAAAAACCTTTGCCCCTTGTGATCTTACAAAAACATACCTCTCTGGCTTTCCTGTAGACTCCCCTCAGATACTGGAAGTCTGCTCTAAGGTCATCCTGGAGCTTTGCCATCCCCAGCCTGAATAATCCCAATGTTCTCAGTTTTTCTTCATAGGAAGGGAGTTCCATAGCTCTGATAAATTTTTTGTCTGTCCTCTGGATTAATTCCAACAGGCCCATATCCTGCCAGTACTGGGCCCCAGGGCTGTATGCAGGGTTCCAGGTGGGGTCTCAGCAGAGCAGAGCAGAGGGGCAGAATCCCCTCTCTCCCCTGCTGCTCACACTGCTTTGGATGCTGCCCAGGACAGGTTTGGCTCTCTGGGCTGTGAGTGCTCATGGCTGGTTCATGTCCAGCCTCTCAACCATCACCACCCCAATTCCTTCTGGGCAGGGCTTCTCTCAGTGCTTTCATCCCTCAGCTTGGGCTCGTGACAAGGCCAGCACCTTGACCTTGTTTAACATAGTGAGATTCCCATGGACTCTCTTCCTTGAGCTTTTTCAGATCCCTCTGGATGGCATCCTGTCCTTCAGGAGTGTCAACTGCACTACTCAGCCTTTTGTCATCTGCAAACCTGCTGAGGGTGCACTTAGTACTGCTTCGTGTGCCACTGATGGTCCCATTATGGACCCCTGGTGGCACCACTTCTCACAGATGTCCACCTGAGCCATTGACCACCACCCTCTGGATGTGACCACCCAATAAATTCCTTATCCACTTACCAGTCTACCCATCAAATCCATCTCTGACCAATTTGGAGAGAAGGATATTGTGGGGGACGATGTCCAAGGGTTCACAACAGCCCAGATAAATTACACCTGTAGCCCTTCCTTTACCCACTGATGAAATCACAGCATCATAAAAGGCCACCAGGCTAATCAGGAAGGACTTACCCTTGGTGAATCGACAAATTTCTTTTAACAGACAAGCTGAGAAATTTATCAGATTATTTATTAGATAATACTAAGTTCATATGCAAGAACTGCTACTTCACAAAAAAAATTAAGAACCCTTAAAAAATGTAGATTAAGCAATTAGGTCAATAGAGAAGAGAAAGAAGAGATGTATTTTTATCCCACTGTTCAAATTATTATTCAAAGAAGTAGCTGTATTTACAATAATTTGTTTTGATTACAGAAATACTAACTTTCTGCCACTTTCTACTCCATGAAAGTTACTAAGGAAAATTTTGATCTGTTCTCCAAGAAAATATTGATGGACTGCAAAATATCAAAGGCATCATTCTTTTTTGTTTGATTGAGGGTTTGCTTGTTTTTTGTTCTTCCTTCCCACTCCCACCTCTCCCCCTCTGCCCCAGTCTGGTCCAACAATATCACACTGAAATGGATTCTGCTTTCCTCAGAGGAGCTGCTGAGAAGTGCTGGTTTGACAAATAGTATAAGAATAGGACCCAAAGGAATTCTACTAAGGAAAAATGCATGATGGTATTTAATTTCTCATATTTAGCAGAGCTTTGATATGACTGGACTCATTAGGAACAGAAACTCTATTGTTATTGCTACTGATAATGTTTTTAGATGTAGGTCTTATGGTTTCTGCAATACTTAGTTTGCATAAACAAAATTTGCACATCAAAATCACCTTGAATGGGGGTCTTTTGTTTTTGCTACCTTTGAGTCTGTAACCTTTCAGGAATTCAAGGAACATATGCAGGTGCTTCTTTGTCAGCTGTTATTAGATACCAGGATAAAAGATGTCAGTAAGAATCATGACCATCACTCTCATATTTTCTTATTGCTGCCACAGATGGCAAAGTAACTGCACCAACCAGCTTTATTTTTTTGAAAGTGTAACCAGTGCCTGAAAAGATGGGTCAATAAATTCTGTTGTCCAAACAATATAACTCACTGAAATTGTTTTTGTAGCTTAATGGCGCTCTTGTCAGCAGGGTACCAAACACAGCATACTGTATGAAATACATAGGTATGAGAAATAAAGGTTGTAGCTGAAATAACAGGGTTTACTAAATTTTCATGGTGCTGCCATTATTGCAAACAAGCTCTAATCCCACACCAAGGCACTGGTTATGCCTTGTACACTAACTAACATAGTACTAACTATGACACATTAGGTGTGGTTTGTGTGGATAAGCATTTCACAGCCAGACACATTTCTGCAGAGTTTCTCCTTTCCTTTTTTTCCTGTATTGGTGATATGTGTGAGTTGCACTTTATTTATTTGGCAAATGAAGGGCAAACTACATTGTGTTCAAAGGACCAATGAAATACAGTCTAGTTGTGCTAGAAACGTGTAATTACTGAAAGGATAAGACAGGACAGTTAGCACAAGCAGATAAAACACAGTGTCATGATGCTGTCAGACAAAAATGGAAAGAAAAACTCCCAAAACAAAAAAACCCAGAATATTTTATCAGTGAATATCTCTGAAATAGGAGCACAATGTTGTATACTATATATATGAGTTTGCAGGCACCCATGTGTACTACAGATCACAGTACTGAGTTAAAATCTTGTCCTTGACAAGTCAAGAGCCCATAAAGGATTGCTCATCAATCACATAAGTGATTGTTTCAAGTCCCACTGAATCAAGAATCAGCCCTTGTCATGGGACAGTCAAAGAAACAAACTTCAGTACTAAAATCTGGCTGTTTAGTTTACACTTAGTGGATTTGTCTTTCAGATTATTATCTGGGAAAACAGATTCCTCCCCAAGCTTGTGATACTGTAGGCTTTGTCTTTAAACTAGAAATTACCACCAGATGGATAAACAATTTAAGCCCTTTATCTTATTACTAATAATTAGATATTCTTATATTAGGTATTATTCTAGATATTGCTATAGGATCCTGAATGTTTTCCTTTATTCCAGAAGAAAAGTGTAACAATCTGAAATATTAAAAAGATTGACAGCACAGATGATTGCTGCTAAAAGATTCCTTAGCTCAACATTGAAACAAGGCCAAGGGTGCAGCTGCTCCAGGAGTCTTAAAGACGTCTCCTCACATGCACCACTTAGAGAAATGCCGACGTAAATCATCTGAACCCTGCTTATTTATCACCTTTGTTAGTCACATGGGCTTCTCTTGTGGTTTAAGAAGTTCCACTAACCTCAGTAACAATACTGACATTCATATAAAACATCTGAAGTCAGTATATAAATAATTATAAATAATTTATTACTCAACAGCTGCCACGAGTCCCATAGAAATTTCTTTGACTTTCAAAAATTTTGAATGACATGTCATTAGAAGATTTCCCTCTGAATGAAAAAAGATCAAGTGCTGAATGTTGAAATTTAGACATTTTAAGGCCAGCCTTATAAATGTATATATATTCAATTTGGGGCTTATTTGGTTGGTTGGTTAGTTGTTTTTTATGTTTTTGTTTTTATTTTTTACAAAATCCATTCTCTTTCTTAACAAATATTAAAAAAGCAGGATATTTGGTGTTTTATAATTCCCCCTGTGTTGCTTCTCTGTCAATCCTTTGTGCATGTGGTATGATAGGAATGAGGAAGATTATTTATATTCTATGAGGAAATTCCAAATAAGAATCAGATCCTTGCTGAATCCTACAATCTTTCCCAAAATTTCTCACACGTGCTCATTGAGTATTTGGCTTTGTAATAACCTTCATAATGGATTAAAAGTATCTGCCCTAAAAAAAGACAACTAGTCTCAATACAAGCAGATGATTTTTAAAGGTTATGAGCATGTGGTTGAAATAGGAAACATATCTTTAGATTTAGGACAACTACAGAAACTGAGCATAAGGACAATTCTTATGCTTATGAGTTAAAAAACATGGTTTCTGTTGCAGGAAAATGTTTTGAGCATTATAAATGAAGTTGCACTAAAGTGAAATCATGAAACACATTGTGTATACAATATATATCTGTGTAATATAACCAGACTTTCTAGCATGGAGATCTGCAGCACATATGCTATCCTATTACGGTGTCAATACAGACTTTAACTGTGATGAAAGGACTTCCAATCACAAAGTATGCACAAGAATACAACATATGCACAATTTCTTCAAAATCCCAGTCCAGACGTACTGAAAGTCCCATGATTCTGGGAAGCAAGGTGCTGCAGAAACATTTTACGGCAACCAACCCCTTCCATCCGTATGTGTGTTAATAAGAGCAAATACCCCTTCTGCAGAGGTAGTTGCTCTTATTAACACACATACGGATGGAAGAGGTTGGTTGCCGTAAAATGCTGCCTATAGCTGTAATATTTTGCTTGAAACATATTATTAACTGCTCTGTAATTTACTCCAAGATCACATTTAAATGGTTGTTGGAAAAAGGATAAATTAGTGCTTCTATGCATACACTGGTAATTTGACATCCTTCATAACTAAGAGATCATAAACATAACACCATAGTTTCTGAATCTCCTACTTACTGAAAACAATGATAGGAAATAACATGCAAATGTTTTTTGTTCAGTGTTCTGGAAATCTTATCGCTGCTGATGGTTCTTTTTGGAGAGAAAGAGCTCTGTGCTGTTGTTACCCAAGGGTATTTGCCATCCGCTTTTAAATCATGATCTTCGGTGCCAATTATTCCGGTTTGATACACTTCTCATTGCTCAATTTGCTTTTGTGTTTGAAGTCTCTTTTTGATGTATTGTTTGGGGTAAAAGTGTGTGTATAGTACCCTCTGAAACTGTTAAACTGTTTCTGAATATAGTAAAGTAGTTTCATTTTTCTGACTATATAATAAAACAATGTTAGAAAGACCAAGCAGGTACGCTGTAAAAAACACACTAGACAGCAGAATTTTCCAGGAACAAGTTATTGCTCCAAACTGCAACACACAGACCTGCTTATGTTTCATTTACAGTCTTTGCTCACAACTTTGGTCTCTACATTGGTTCTTTCTCAGCTCCTGTGCAGTTGTCCAAAGCCCTGACTGCTTTATATGCCTAGTAGGTATCCTGAATACCTATTGGTTATTAAAATACTCCATGCTGAGGTCTCTGCTTGTAAGTGTACGAGAAACATTTTTTCACTCGTTTTATGAGCTGTGTACACTCTGTCTGGCAATTACAGAGATCGTAAAAAGGAGGAATCAACATTTCATTCTGTGGCCCCATTCATTATGGTTTATCCTTCTCCACATGTGAGATGTTATTGTCTTGTAAGAACGGACATGCAGTCCCTTTCCTGTGTATGACACTCTGCACGCTGACAAATGCATTTAGCTGATTTCTCTTAAGACAGAGCAAGTCTTGGTCAGACTTTTGACACAAGAGGGGTGTAAATATGCCTAACGAGTTAATGTGCCTTTCAAACCTCACTAATCCATCCAAACTTCCTGCAGTGAAAATTCACTTTTGGCATCCCTAGAAGAATTCAGAGTTGAAATTAGAATAAATTGGCTGTTTGGATGAGCCAAAATGATGGAAGATTCTTCCATTTCCTCTGTTTGAAGATGGGATTTTCTTTATTTTCTGATTTGTATAGAGCACAAAAAGGGCATTTTTAAATAGTCAGCAAAACAATTTAGTGTTGAAAAATAATAATTACATATCCAAAACCTTCTCAATCATATGAACTACTGAAAATTTTGAGAATATTGTCTTAGACAATCTTAGATTTTATTTTCTCTTGAAAAATCAACAAATAACTCCAGACAACTTTTTCTATAGTTTCTCCCATAAGTCTGTGATCGTATTTCACCTTAATTCAGACGAAAAAAGGAAAAAAAAAAGTAATCTCCTGAAGTATTAGACAGCTATTCCCATTTCTTCCAGGATTTTTCTATGTAAACTTTCTGCCAAGTGAAGAGGTGATATAATGTAGTTGGCATCTCAGTCCTTTGTCTCAGGTCTTGTTCCTATTCTGTCCAAATATTCTTCTCTTCTTACCCCTCTCCTCTAGTCTCAATCAGAATTCTTTCTGCCTTATCCTGAAGGTCACCTAGGAGGGAAATAAAACCTTGCCTAATTGGTCTAGTGTTTTATTTTCAGTTTGATAACAAAAACAATATTTAAAAGCGATTTTATAAAAATCACTTTTAATGTATTCTCATCAGGGTGTTCTTAGAACAAAAATACAGACACCCTCATGTTTTGGAAACAGTTGGCAAAAGTGAAACAATAGCTTTACAAAGAAATAATGAAGGTAAACTCTTAAAAAAGAGAAACATATTCCTTTCAGGTAGACTTTTAAAAGCTACTTTTGATGTGCAAAATTCAACCTCTAACATCAGTCTTACAGAATGAGAGCTCAAGATTCCACATTCCACATTCCAGTTAAAAAATAGCACCCTAAAAATCTTTCCCATATATTTTTCTGCAGAACTACAGTGATTGATGTCTCTCTTGATACAAGACAAATGCTATTCAGAAAAAAAAAAAATACATTTTTTAAGGTGTAAAGCTAAAAAATGCTTTTTAAACCGCCACAAAAATTATTTTGCTTGAAATGGAGACGTCTGGAGCCCCGAACAAAAATATCCTTGTATTTGAAAGATGTGATATGCTACTACTTGATTTTACATCTATTTAATTTGAAATAATGGACCGAACGGGATGGATTCAGGCCACAGTTCAGAATGTCATATGCAGGAAAATAAGAAAAACTTTGCAAAACATGTCAGACCACTGATTAATGTTTGACCATAGCACTGTTTCATGAGACTTGAGAAACAAGATAAGTGATATCAGAAGATACCTAAGAAATTACATACCACCTCCACTAACATGTGGGGTATTTATTTCTATTTTCCAGCTTAGGGTTAATCCACCAGATAGTCCAAGTAATCATACTTTATGATCATCCTGCCAGTCTGTAAGGCTGGAGAAGGCATTTTTCCGTACTATTCTTTTCTCTGTAGCCTTCAGACTCACAAAAGGAGAGGCTTTAGTGAAAGAAGGAGAACAGATTACTGAACTGTGCAACTCCTGCAGTGTCTACACATCCAAAAGAAAGAGAATGGGCTCAAGTGCAGGGAATAAGAACTCAGTTTAGGATAAATGTCTGTCCTTACTAATGTCCCCAAAAGCTCCAGATCTCTATCCAAGAACACAAAATTCCTGATAACTGCTGGAGCCCACTTAGCAGAGGAAGCTCCTTACTGGCACTGACAAGAGAGACAGCTTCATTCCTTCTAATCAGGCCTAAGACCTTGACAGTTACTGAATATTGGAATTCAACAAGGAGTTTTCAGCAGTTTTGTGTGCTGTGTACTACAGAACATTTGGGGGGCTTTTATTAATCTCCCTTGCAGTGTTGCAGTGAAGTTCTCTGGGGTTTCGACACCCACATTTGATTTTTTTTCTCATTTCAAAGAAAAGGGAAAATTGTGGCTGACTGTTCATTTGAATAAACACATATTGAGATTCAAATAAGTATTCCCAGGGTAACCCTTTGAAAGTTCTCACAAGAACATGACAGCAACTGCTTTAAAGCATGTAGAGAATTGTGCTTGTATCTGGATCTCCAAACCTCTGCATATTGTTAAAAATTAGTGGAAAATCACATAGTGTGCATTTGCATATATTATTTCAATAGCTTTATTATTTGGCAACTGAATGTCGTCAAACACCCAAGGCATTTTCACTCATCAAGGATAAAATCCTTGGCAAGGGAGAAGACTTTCAAGTGAGTTGAACTAAAATAACTGTCTGTTCTAAAGGCTGTGATAAGGTTTTCTTTCATGCTTAGATAACTTAGTGTTATACCATAAATATATTGCTAAATTGCAGAAAATATGTCTTGAAATGCCATTAAGAGAGAACATATCTTTCTACAAAGTTTTAAGGTTTTGAGGCACCTTGGAAAAGTTTCTTCTTGTTCTTGAGGTAACACATAATGCCTAGTGTAACTGCAGATATATTCAGCCTCTTTGAGATTCTTGCACGGTTTCTCATTGAGTGGAGACATAAAACAAAACTATATTTGACAGAAATTCCTGGAAGCTGAAGAGAATACAAGTCACTCAGATTTAGTGCATCCAATCTAACAGTCCTCTGATTATTCATTCATTCACCTACTCTTTCATTCATTACTGTTGAAGCAATGGGAGAACTTATCCACATGGCACAAGTGCTGCACTGACAGATAACTAGGAGCAAGTTTACATCTTATGGAGATTAATACGTATGAGCAAGTGACGTACTGCAATTAAGACAACAAATTCCGAGCAAATAAGTTACTTCAGAAAATTCAAAAGACTAATCATTATGATTATTTTTTAATAGCAACGTGAAGTTCTGCATTTATCGCCTGATGGAACGCCTGAAATGCATTGTGTACGTTCAAAAGCAGCCTGGGCTTCTGAATAAGACACTATAAACCTGATTTGAACAGATTGAAAACAAGATGTGACAAGCAGTTTGACACTGCCCCTCAACTAATTTCCGCTGTTTGTAAAGAGGCACGTCTGAATAGAAATAGCTCAGCAGAATGGGTCAGTATGGTTGAGGCCATGTCAGTCCACACATAAAAAACACAGTACTGGGGAAAATAAGCAGCCATTGATTTCTGGTGAAAGCCCCCAGAGTCTGGGGCAAGCAGCCAAAATGAGGCACCAGCTGCTCTCTGCTGGAAGTCTTTTGTGGAAGAGTGAGGGAAGAGAGAGAAAAATGGTGGTTATGAAGGGGAAACAAGGCAGAAATCAGGAAAGAAGAGGTGCTGCTGACTGCCTCAGCAATGCTTCATACCCCACACTTAGCATTCTCTGAGAAACAGAGGAGGGGAAGCACACCCCAAAACTTCTCTTTTATTTATGCAATGTAATGGGAATGGTTCCAATGGGAATTTCTCATGCTCTTTCACATTCCCTGAATTCATCTGTATGGCTTTGTGTGTCTTTGGGGTGGGGGGCGAGGGGGATGTGTGTGTGTATTTTTTTAAAATGCTTCTCCAATTCAGTAAGTGTATACATCAAAATTGGAACAAATACTCAGTGGGATTGCTGCTCCTCATTTGCATTATTGTATTTTGACAAAAAATTTTAAGATAATAAATGAAGGCTCTTTTGTTCAAAGTTCTTTGCCTATTTAACAAAAATCTTTGTTACCTGCTTTTAGGCACCTCCATAATGATTTTATGTGACAAATCATAGTGAAACTCTTTAGCAATGAGTAATGACTCTCACTTCTCATCCAGACACTGCAGGCAGCACATTCTGCAATGGAATACAATAGTCATGAAGTGAGCAGTTTCAGACAGTCTGAAGGTCTGAAATGGTTCCTACTCTTAATACCCTTCCTGCAAGGGTATTAAGCAAGTAGGAGAAGTGAGACAAGGAGAACAGTTTGCCCTGTGTCTAACTCTGACTTAAAACTCTGTCCAGAGTCTGAACCTTACAAACCATGTGAATCTTATTCAAAAAGGAACTGAGAAAAAGCAATTATTTAAGGACAATTATTAACACCATTGGCCAAAGCTAAGAAATATCCAATTAGCAAATGGTCTTTGGAGTCTGTACATAATTTTAAGCAATAAAGTTCACATGCCTTTGACAAGAGTTTTGGAGGCATCCCTTCAGTGCTAATGATATGAAAAATGCAACAACTTTTTAGTTAGAGAAAATCCTCGTAGCAGATACAGATGCTTCTTTTCAACATGGTTTCCCAACTTCCCTTTAAACCAATCAGTGGTTGAATTTACAGAATGGTCAGTGTTACACTGCTGGCCACAACTAGTTTTCATTGTATTGACATCAGGTTTATAGGACCCCACTACTAGGAAAGTTGGGCTGCTTCTGAAGAAATGCATATGTATAATCAGGTATTGAGTTACCCAAAGTGAGAAAATCTGAGAGGCCTCATTTAACAGTGACAGAGTAAGCAGGTCCTGTCTCTTACCTGTTCTGAAACTGAAAGCTGAGTGTCTTGAGTCTTGGCCAATATTATTTTCTATACTTTTTTTCAGATCATTTGGTGTACCTCTAAGAACAGCTCCCTCCTTTTTTGAATGGGCCCTGCATCAACTCTTTCATAGGTAAGTACTGTTCACTAACCCCAACTTTAGTATTCATTTCTAATATTTGATTCTACAGAATCCATGTTTGTTTGCTTCAGAACTTGCAAAAACTCTTCCAGGATACCAATACATTCTATACTGTCTTCTGTTCACTGAGATTACATAAAAAGTAAGAAAACATACATAAAACTTTAAAAATACATATTATGATTTGTGTTTTATATTGTCACCTGTACCTTCACACTTTAACATTCTTCCACTTTCCTTGGTTTCACACAGTTTCCTCACTTCATTTCAGATATACACTTTGTGTGCTGTGTTCTCTCTTTTCCTTACTCTTTCACAGAAATACTTAACTTTAGAGAAGGAAGAAATTAGGGATCTAGGAGAAAAGACCTTCATTTTATTTGCTGTAAGCTGGATTGACACAGGGAAGCAATAGGCATGCATATGTTTGTGATTTTAAAACTGGGCCCCAGTTTATCTTTGGGTTCCTATCCCCCCAATATTTTGGCCCTAATCTTCACAGCTAGGTTTATGAACCTTCCAAAACATTATATATTTGCAAAGAGGAATCTGGGTATGTCAGGGTTATAGGACCAGAGCACGTGAAAACTAAATATAATTGAGTTTGAAGTAATTCAATAGTGTTGAAGAGAATCAAATCATCACCATTAAAGCAACAAAATATTTTGACCAAATGCCATGAACGCACACTCCTTTCATTTTCGTTCATGTCTCAGGAACATGGGCTATTCTAGTAGAAAATTTGAAAACAGCCTTTGTGTGAGGATGAGGTTTAAAAATCCCCAGACACATATACCTGCAAGAAATTTCATTCTTTCACAATGCTTTGTTTGCTGTATTGTTGTGTTATGGGTGGACAGGCACAAAATCAAGCTTAAGAAATTTTTGTTTAAATAAACTGAAGCAGAAGAGAAAAACCAGAATATAACAAGATCAGGTGCTCTGGGAGTACTGTGTATGCTTATTAGATGCTAGTGAGCTAAATAACAGAACAACAGTAAAACCACATTATTTTAATTGAAAAAATAACACATTCCCTCTTGCACCATCTTCAGAGAGCCTGGGATATCTTCGTATTACAGCATGTCTGAATACATGCATTTGTGAAATTCATTAAATTCATCCAGAAAAATGTATTTCCCTACTGCACTGTTATGCAGATTTATTGGAAGATACATTACAAAAGTTTGCAGTTGTTTAGTAATTGTTATCCACTTCATAAATTTTCCCTGTTTCAAAACCTTGAAGGACAATTTGTAATACAGCCTGGTAGTGCCCTGAATACAATTCATCACATTAATTTCTTAATTTCCAGCAAGCACACATTTTATTTATACTGTTTCCCTAAACAACATATATATATATATATATATATATATATATATATATATTTTTTTTTTTTTTTTTTTTTTTTTTTTTTTAATCCAGTACTGGTGCAATGCATGCGGCACAGTCAGATCTCCAGCACAGCCTCTCATCATACATCTTACCTATGCATGTGCCCCCCAGCTAACTGCAATGGTTTGTATCCTCAGCTTGTATAGATGGACAAGGCAATTCACTATGGCCATTACAGTTTATGTCTGCTAAATATACAGCTCTATACCAGTATGATACATTATTATGTATTAGAAAATGTAATTTAATTGGAGGAGGTCAAATTAAGGTCACCTTAAGCACAAGAGGAAGCAGAAGTCTTTCCCTATTACTGTGGAACTGTGCATATGTGTATAAATTTTCAGATACTTATATTGAGAGAAATACATATCTAGAGGGAAATGGAAATACTGGGAAGTCATGACTCAGATGGTTTTGGAAAGGATGCAGTTAGAAACCATGTAGCTCAAAATTATTATAGCGCAGAGGTCTATACCTCTGTTATTAAAATGTTTATTATCCCAATCCCTTTTCTAAAAATAAAATAATTAATCTAGTTCAATTGTCCTTACTTTGAGAGCTTTTTGTGTAGAGAATTCCTAAAGACAAAGCCAAGAATCATAAAGATTTGATCAAGCTACTTATAATATGATAAGTTATATCTAATAGGAAACATTTACCTAAAATCAGTCACGATGTTCAGAAGTATGGCTTTTTCAAAGAAACTGAATAAAAAGCTGATCATATATTAATATGGAAAAATTTCCAACCATGCTCCATGATCATTCACCAGCACAGAAAAACATTTGATATTTCAATATTGCTTTAGAGATCCAGGAGGAATTCAGTAGAAAGGATCTTAAATAGCAGCCAGTAATTAAATGAGAACAGACCTTGGGTGAGGGCTGTTTCACTGACTGATAGTCTTACAACTTGGAACCAGCTTCAGAATCCTGACTAACACAGTCACTTTGCTCCTTTAAAAAGCATCACACAGTGATTTTAGGAGAATCAAAGGCTGCAGAAGTCTGCAAGGTCCATCATGTCACAGCTACCAACACTAAACTCTGCACATCTGCTCCTCTAAAATAAAGTCTGTTTTGAAAGAAAACAAACTTTATTGACATTTTTGTTAGAACTGAGAGCAGTTCTTGAAAGACAAAATTACACCATGTAATTGCTTTGGCCTCCATCCTAAAAGAATTTCTGCTGCATCAGGTATGCTTTATGTGGTCCAGCTCAACCAAGAGTAGACACTGTGGTTACATTTTTGCCCTGTCTTTCCAGAAAGTGTGTTACAAAAGGTTCTACCCAAAAAGCAGAACAGATTTTACTGTTCACTGAGATTCCCATGTAGTCTAGTATTTTCAAGTAGACTGAAACAGAGCTAATGCCAAGAGCTTTCTTAGAGTGTTTAATGAATATCTCCAAAACTCAGAACCCTCATCTTGCATTGTTTCTAGAGACTCCCCACCAGAGCCCCCATAACTCTCCACCACACTCAGATTTCAAAAACAATAACACTTGAACACTATGTGAGCTATAAGTTCACTTAAAAGGAATACTACCCTGAAAAAACAGCCTAACCATTCAATGATCCTGCAATAATATATAGAGGCCGGGGTGAAACCCTGTTTCTTTAGTCAACAACAAGTTCAATGTCTGTAGAGTCAATGAAACAAATGTCTGGTGAGCTCTGTTTGTTACACCTCAGGGACAATAAGTATTCTGACAGGCAAAACCAAATGTTAGAAAAGATAGCATCCTATACGTCTCTGTACAAGAAACTTGATGGTTATCTACCTCTCATCACTGTAGACTCAAATAGCCACACAATATGCTGCTGGCATATTATTCTCTTTGGTTAGATCCTCAGTCCCTCATTTTCTCTCTTACATGCAGAGAAAATCAGTTGACACCAAAAGTAGTATGACAACTTGAAATTCTGAAGTGCCTTTTCTAATGCATTGAAAACTCTCAAGCTGTAGGCATTTTCCTAAGCAATGGCTGATGAGAACTCCAAACCAGACCTTGCAGTAACAAGCCTACTCTGCAATAAGTTAACGATCTAATATTGAAAAAAGGTAGCACTTTTAAAAGAAAGGCAAAAGTATTGCTGTGCATAGTGCAGACTGTTCACAGATGCCTGAAAGAATTCTGAGCAAAGTGTTCCCAGAAAAATGTTACATTTCAGGAAAGGCTTCAATCTTAGAACAATTATTCCTCTCTGAGTCAACTCAAAGGAAAATAAAAGCTTAAAGTGTTAAGGCATTTTTATATTTTCTGCCCATAGGTGCCCAGTAATAGGAGTTTGGCAGAATTCATGTAGGTAAATATGGGAGATCCCAGTATTTTCCAGTTTCTTTCTACAAAGCAGTTGTTGTAATAAGTGATCAAGGATACATAAGAAAAACTAAGTCAAATACACCACCGTGTACCACCCATGGGCTTTTGCTACCATTGGTCACCAGTACAGTTTCCCATCTCTTTCCATGGATTTCCTCCCCTGCTTCCTTTTCTTTTTCATCTTGATCACCTCTTTGCAACCCTACTTAATTTCATAGAATCATGGAGTCATAGAACGATCTGAGTTGGAAAGAATGTTAAAGATTTAGCTCCAAGCAACCTGCCATGGGAAGGAACACCTTTCACTAGGCAAGGCGAAAGCAACAGCCTGGTCTTGAACACTTCCAGGGATGGGTCAATCACAGCTCCTCTAGCCAAATTGTTTCATGGTTTCAACTTTCTCACAGAAAAGAGTTTTTCCTTTCTATCAAATCTAACCCTGCCTTCTTTCAGTTTGAATTTATTCCCCCTTGTCACTATATGGTCTTGCCAAATGTCACTCTGTCTTTCTTGTGGCTCCTTTCAGTTACTAGAAGGCTGCAATGGGGTCACCCCAAAGCCTGCTCTTCTCCAGGCTGAACAATCCCAATTCTCTCAGCCTTGCCTCATAGGAGAGGTGATCCACCCCTTTGATCATCTTGACAGTCTTCTCTGCCTTTCAGTTACTAAATATAATATTTCTGCCAACTTTTTATTTCCCAGCTTAATTTCTTTTCCCTGTTATTCTCTCTTTCTCCCCCCTGCCCCAAAGTCACATCTCCCACAACCAAATGCTGCCAAGTGAGGTTGAAATTGTTGTACAGTTCAACATTTGTGACAATGATCAGAAGGTGAAAACTTTATTTATTTAGAATAATAATACATATAAAACTATCAAGAAAAGATCACAAATGAAAGCACATTTTAACATTACATGAAATCTTGCTATTCTTTCTTCATCAACAAGACTTATCATTAAGGTGATTAATAAATGTAGAGGAGACTGAAGTCAATTTGCTGAATCTAGTGCTTCTGTAACAGACCCCAAGACAGCTGTGAAAAGAAAGCCAGAATGGGCAGTAGTGCTAGGAGTCAACATCACCATGTGGCATGAAAGTAAGGATCTGAACCTGGCAAGAAATCACCCTTCATCAGTTTTCCAAATCATGTTTTGACACAAAATAACAAAAGGAGCTTAGAGAAACAGTCTCCCAAATAAAATTTCCTTCTTTGCAGATAGAGTAGCTATCACTTTCTAGGATGTTGTGCATTACTGTCAAATGTTTGTTAATTGTCAAAAGCTGCTTATCACTGACACCGTACAGGAATATAAAAGACTGTTCATCAATGGCACCCTTAATAAAACTTTGGTGTGTGCTCTTTAGAGTGATGTTTTTGTAAATTTACACATAACTGAGCACAGGAAAATTATACGAAATCCAAATGCAGTTTCATACCACCAGTTTAATCTGACATTACAAGAGAAACTATTGGGAGAAAAACTCTTTTTTTTTGTACTGTATGTTCAAGTTTTTGAACACAAGCATATCACACTAAAGTTTCAATCCCCTTTCTTTTGTTTTTACCAGAAGCAAAAATTTAGTTATTTAACCAGTGTAACATAATTTTGACAAAAAATTGTAAGAAGGGCATCAGGAAGAAGGTCACATAAGGAAATTTGGAGTCACAGCCTCTTGAATTAGAAATTAAGAAGAAACAGATTGCAGAGGGAGCATAAGTAAGTTCCTCGTAGGTATCCTTCTAATATTAAATATCTTTCAAGTATATTTAGAAATCTGTCTGAAAATCTCCTAAAGCTGCAAACAGCGGTTGTGCTCCTCTACATACACACAATGCACCCACTCTTCCCCTTCCTTCCCTACCTCCGCTCTCTCCTTCTCTATTCTCCTTCTCCTTCCCCCTCCCCTTATTCCTTCTCCTTCCCTTCCCTTCCCCTTCTTCCTTCCCCTTTCCTTTCCTGTTCCCTTTCTTCCTTACCCCTCTTCCTTACCCTACTAGATCTACACAAGAGTGATGATGGAGCACAAGACCTCAGGAGATGTCCCAGGGAGTGGAGGCCATCTGCCTTATGTACTGTGCAGGGGTACCCCCACAAGGATCCCCTGATGAACTTCATCAATTTCCCACTTTTTCACTGCAATAACCCTTGTTTCAAAGCTTTCTAGACTTTATGGCTGTGATGGTTTTCTGCAAGTTCTCTGCCAAAACATGTTCATAATAATTTTAAACCCATTAGATCTCATTCCAGCTGCATGATTTGGCTTAAATATATTTTTATTCACATGTGTTTCTGATGTGCCAATGTTCATACCCTTTTGGTCTGTGTTTTAGTAGTCTGTAACATACTGTACTTGCTTTATCTCAGTTTGTAGGACAATCTCCATTCATATCATGTATCTCCACTTGCACACAGAACAGAGTTAAGTCACTTTTCACTCTACTGAATTTTGTGAACTTTTGTGTCTAAGGCCTAACCTATGCTTTACAATGTGCTTCTAGTGTCGGTACTGCTAAAAGTCACTTTACTTTTTTTGAAGTGTGATCTTATTGATGATGTATATTGATTACCACTATATATACTTCTTTAGCTGACAATGAAACATTTTAATTTCTAATATGTGGAATTATTTTTATCCTTTTCCAAAACATAGAAACAACAAATTGATTTTGATTTTGAGAAAATGGGCTGCATGGACTGTCCTGCCAGGTCAGGGAGTGAGCAAACTGGAGCTTTCAAAGTCTTGGGAAAATGAGAGGAAGTTACTACATGTGCAAGCAAGTCACTGAAATACTAATGTAATAGCTTGAACTATATTCCTAGGGAATGTTCAAGGGGAAAGAATAAAAATGTCACCATAACTCAACAATTAACTTCCATAAAAATGTTGCTAGTAATATCAATTAGAAAGTTCATTAAAATTTAGCAGAAAATGAGAGATATAGAGGTCATCTCTTTTATTCAACATAGTCCTGTGTTAATCCGCTTCAGAAGACATTATGAATTTTCTGAATGCTGACAAAAAACATAAAAAAGAAAACAACATGAACTCCCTGAAAATTACTTCACAGTAGAAAGTCAAAATATATTTTTTTTAAATGGGGATTTCTGGGAATGTGCTTCAGTACCATTGCACAGATGCAGGGTGTTTTAAGAGACTTGTCTTGTGCCTTAATTGGGTAACCTATAAAGGACTAAATTAACTTATATAGCACTTCAGAATCTGGACTAAGGGTTTGTGGCTTGTGTGAGATTGCTAAAAATACACTTTTTTATGGCAAAGTATCAACCCTTTTCTTCATATTTCCTATCTGCTCTGGAATGAACGAATCAGAGTGAAAGGTAGTGATTCTTACACCTTTCACAAAAAAAAAAAAAAAAAAAAAAAAAAAACAACCCAAAAAAACCCACCAAAACAACAACAACAAAAAAAAACAACCAAAAAGCCCCCAGCTACAATTCTCTGTAGCCCAGTATCTATTGTTTATTTCTCTCCACAAAATGTACATTCTATTCATCCTCCACTAATCTGGTGGGAAAAACCCCTACAAAAGAATAACACACTGCAATTTTGAAGTGTATTAGAAAACACTAATGATCACCAGCTGTAATCCCTTGCACATGGTCTACAAGTAGCCAAAACATTTATATCTTAAGGCTGAGTAGTTTGAGGTCTGGATTGTTTTTTCTTTATCTTTTTCCCCATAAATAGCCTTCACAAACACACAAAAAGATAATTAATTGTTCAACAACTTATATAGCTACCTACTTTTTTTCTGGCAGAAGGAATAAGATTCCTGTTGTGGTGAGGGGAAGTTTTGAAAACCAGATTGTATCTGCCTTGCAGCTTTGGGTGTGAAAAAAGACAAAACAGCATTACAGTGGAAAAACGCAAAATAATTTTCACACTCAGCTTTGTAACTCTGCCCAGGCTTAAATGAGAAACATTGCTTAAGTATGCAAATTACCTGCAGATTCTTTCAGTTTTACAGTCTTTCTTATACTATTTTTCAGTTAAAATAAAATGGAACAACAAAGTATTTGAACAGCCATTGTTCTCAGGTTTCCCACACTGCTGTACCACTTTTTTCTCTTTGCCTGAGGTTATGTACAATATTGTCATAACTATGACTCGGAGGCAGGTAAACATTCTGCCCTTGAAGTCAGCCTGAGATATTCATTTATTGATTGGTTTTTAAAATGCACTTACCCAACAAATTCTGAGAGAATTGTCAGACATTAAGACATAAATAGATACTTGGGATCATATGCATCCCTATATAACTTTGGCAATCACTTGAGTGAGTAGATGAATCTTTCTCTGTGCTCTGAAGGTCAATATATTCATACTGTGGTGATAGATGATATAATGGAAGTGCAGATGGATGGATGGATGGATTGTGTACAGCTGCAGAGTGTCCTCAAAGAAGCATTTCTTTGTACTTGATGACACAAGTTTCTCCCAGTTGAGGGTTGGTATTCAGTAAGACTTATCAGTAAGAATTACATTTGGTTTTGATTGAAGGTGGGAAGAATATCAAGTACTGATCTGTTTTCTGCATCTGCAGAAACATTCATGAGAATGCTAGGTTTCTTATACCTTAGTCAGTCAGAAAAATACAGGGGAGGGGTACCAGAGCTTTTAAGGTAAAAATGAAAAACATTCCATGGTGCAGCAGGACAGTGACCAGAGGTGAAGGAACAAGGGACAGTGAGCTACAAGAACAGAGATATGACTGACTGCAGCTGAATGAGTGGAAAAAAGAAAGTTATTCACCACCTTCCTCTTTTAAACATGGAACATTAATATTCAGAGTTCTGTTTTTAACAGGAAAAATTATCACAGTTCATACTAACTTGACAACTGATACAAATCAGAAGTAAGGGCAAGAGTCCAGACCTGATGCATTCTCCATCTGGTTCAATTGAATTTGGCCACTGCCTTATAAAGGCTATCTGAGATTCTGGGAGCTTCAACATTCATGATTTTTAAAACAGCTGGATGAGTTAAGATTTGCGAGTAGCCTCTACCTCGAGCTCCATTTGTTTTCATTAGTCTGTATTAGGTGCTCTGTTGCAGATTTACAGATTCTGACAGCTTCCCTCCCATGGTGTGATAAATGAGACTCACAGCTTATAACTTAGCTGTTTAGCCCAGATGGCAGAATACCTACCAGGAAAAAAAAAAAAAAAAAGAAGAAGAAGACAGGGAATCAGCAGGTAATGAGGTAATGGGAGAAAAAAAACCAAAACAACCAACACAAAAACCAGAGTGGGAAATAAACTGAGTCACGACATCCCTAAAGCACAATTACCTAGTCTCATTTAGAATCTGAATTTACTTCTGCTTTTCTATGTTGGCAGATGCCTGTTAACACCACCTGTAGGAAACACAGTCCCACGTCAATGTCTCCCTCCATGCTCCCTGAAGTTTTTGGAGGTTCAAAGTGCATCCTGATAACTACACTCTGTATATAAAAGTCATATAACTATTTTTAGAATGTAATTAGGAACATAAGCTTGCTTACAGACAAGAGGCAGAAAGTGTGTTCATCACAAATGTTGCACAGTAGAAAAAAGTCTTGGATTGGCACAGAAAATTTTGTGTATAGGCAAGAGAGCACTGACATCCATGGGATTAATAATTCATGTATTTTATCTCATTCAGGGCATTTCAGAATGTCCATTATACTATATTTTCTGTACAGTCAGTAAATTTTGTAGTCCTTAAAACACGTGAAATGAAAAATAGTCTCAAAAAGCCGTAACACTATCAATACATTAATATTTATGTAGCTCTTTTCATGACAAACATTCCAAAGTGCTTTCCAGTAAAAGAAAATGAAATAAAGCATGAACAGAATGCAGATGACTGTAAGTCAAAAGGTCACTGGAACAGACAAATCAAATGAATCTGTTTGACCAAGGGATTGACCAAGTTCACTCACTTAACTCTTGGAAATCCTGTGTTCTTTTCTAAAGCTCTGCCTAGTCAAGTTTTAGGAATATAATGTCAAGAATCAGAAACCAGTCAAAACAACCTTAATAAATAAGGAGGACATGTTGAGGCCATTTTAGTTTAGACAGAAAAAGTGTTATTTGAAATAAGTACTGAGCATACAACATACTTCCTTACCTGGCCAGACATTTATATAACTGATATAGCTAATAAGTTTTTAGTTATATAAAAATGAAAAAAAGAAAAAAGTGGAAAGCATTTTTTCACCTACCACAGTGGTATTGATGTATATTATTCTAATTTCTTTATCCTTTTGCAGTCATTCATGAGAGAAAAATAAATGTAGAGGACAAGAGTTCCTTAATACATAACTACTTAGCAGTAATTCTTTAGCAGTAACTTGTTTTTAGATAATTTTCATCCTTCAGTCTTTTAAAAAGGGTTGTATTCCATTGTAAGATATCTTTGTAAGATCTGATGAATTTCTTCACTGGATGATAAAGCTTATGATTAAAGAAAAGAAACAAATTTGGGACAAGTGAACAGAAGAAAATTGAGACTATCTCATTGGATGAGATAAGAAGAATGAGCTGTTTTTCCTAGTTTGGCAGTACCCCAGGACAAAAGAGTTAAGTGGGATGCTACATCTTCCAATTATATAAATACTTCCAGAGTAGAATCTGGGGGTTCAATGGCTGCCAGAGGGTCGTAGCTGGGTTTTACAAGATAGCTGTGGCTTGTAGGAGCTAGTTACAACAAAAATCATTTTAAAAGAGATGCATGAAAGAAACGGGTGTATTATTTTTACTCATGAGGTAAAAAGAAAATCCGTTTTCTAATGGAATTAATAGATTATCAGGATAGAGAAAACAGTATTTATATTTATGGTTTTGTGTGTATATATTTTTGAAGGGAAAAAGAAAAGAAAAAGAAAATGTACAAATTTGTCTACTTGTATTCAGCTACTTCCAGGCATGCTTTCTGCTTTTAATTGGAACGTGAACATTTAATTTTTCTGTAGGTATTTGTTATTCATATTCAACTCTATTAGCAATATAACTCAATTTTGTTTGAGTGGTTAATAGATCTATTCAGCATGTTCAGAAGATCCAACTGAATTCACAAAGGAGCAAGAATAATCCACTTTAAGTGAGAATATTTTAATGGTTCTTCAGATACACATGGGCTCACTCTAGTTTTCTGGTCTGGATGCTCTACCAATATTGACTTTATAGCTATCACAAGAGAGCCAGAACTAAAACTAAACATATTCTCTGATGAACTAATGAAGACATATATTTGACATCCAAAGGGATTTTCTTCCTGTCACACTTCCAATCCTGTAGAGTTTGTTAAAGTACCCAGAAAGGAACCTGGACTATGCAGTTTATCTGTGAAGCATTTTAGAAACACTTTGATTTTGGTTAAAGTCATAAGTATTTTCACTCAGTGTTATCAGGATATCGGGATTTTTTTACAAATATTATCTGTAGAAGCTGTGTAATATAAGGACCATTTGATATACTAGAATTTTAATGTAGTTCCCAGCAGCACTATAAAACACATGCTGAATATTTCCTGTACTAGATACATCGTTTATTGGAGTAACCCTGGCATCTGAGAGGATTCAAGAGATGATATGATTTGGTTAACCATTAAAGTGAGTCAGACAGGAGATAAACAACCTGCTTTTTTTGCATAAACAAAACGTCATATTTTTTAGAGAGCAGTAAATAAATTAAAAAACCAAGGTTTTATACATGTAGCTAAAAAGTCAAGAGCATTTTCTTAATGATTTTTTAATTATATGTGATCTTGGACTATCAAAGTTCTGTATGAGGAGATTTGATCATGCTCATAATTAGAAAATACTCTGAAAGCTAGGAATAAGCTGTTAGTAGAAATGTTAATAAAAAATAATGTAAAATCTCTGATCTGGATGCTGCAAAACAGTAGTTATTCTGTTATATACTGAGCAATAGCAACTAGATAGGAGAACAGTTATTATCAATAATACATGCTTGGGTGCAAGAGTAGAGCATAGAGAAAAATGAGGAAATACCCCTTTTTAATACTTTGAAAAGACTTGTGTCCCTATTCAACATTAATGTTTCCTTTTTGTGTGTGTTTGATTATAAAGATCTGTCATTAATTTTTAGGAATGAAAAGTACAAAAATTGCACACAAAATTAGGAGAAAGACAAAATAAAAAGTGGAGCCATTGGCACAAGACATTTGCCAAACTTTAGACTCTTAAGCACTTGTATGAGGACAATTGCGCACACTAAAACAGCTGCATCTTTAAGAAAGAGATGCTTAGAGGGGTCAAATTCAAAAGTGGCCCTTTTTAAAGATCAGTTTTTTAAAGGCAATATGTCTGAGAACAGGAGGAAAGGTGTGTATAGCTTTTGATATCAGAGTGGACTGAGTCAGTGACCTAACCTCTACCAACCTCCCCTAGAATCCACAGAATGAACCAGGAACCTCAGATTTGTTTCCCTACATGCTGAAAGGGAATATGCAATTATATTAGCTCATAAGAAATCTTGTAATTCCACCAATTTTTCAAGTTCCAGGCACCTGCTAAGAGGTTTGAAATAACCTCTCCATCTGTTGAGAGTCCAGAACTCCCATGACTTTCAACTGCAAAAGAGAATTTATTTCTTTAGAATAATTATTGTTAGAGGATGGTTCTCAGTTTTCCAGTAGTAACCTTGGGCCAGAACATGTATGCAGGAAGTACTTTTAATATCAGGTTGCTGGAATTCAAGCACACATCTTTTTTAAAAAAAAATCCCTTAACCCACACTTTTCCATCAGGTTAGGAGAAGGGTAGAGAAAGTCTCCTCCTATCTCCTCCTATATTGTACAATTTTTTTAAAAGGGAACATCAAGTTGATTCAGCTGGAATGGAAGTACAGGGAGAAATGGTAGAGTTTAGATAATTCCCTAGGGGAAGTTAAGTTAAAAAAAAAAAAAAGAAAGAAAAAAGAAAAAAAAAAAGTAACCAATGTCTCCTCCTGGGATGATTTATGGAGCTTTTCATTCAGTGATTGTCTAACTTAAAATGAAAAAACAGTCCTGGAGTGAGACCTTCAATTTAATGAAAATTTTACCTCAAGTCCTGAAAAAAGAACTACAATATATTGATATTCTTTTATTTGTTCTTTTACCCATGTAAACCAAAGTTTTTTTCTATGGAATTCTTAGAAGTGCTATTGCTGAGCCATTGAATTGCAGAATGGTTTGGGTTAAAAGGGACCTTAAGGACCATATGGTTCCTAATCCCCCACAATGGCAGGAACATGTCTCACTAACCAGGTGGTTCAGATCCCCATCCCATCTGGCCTTGAACATTCCAGCCGTGGGACCGCAACAACTTCTCCAAGTAACTTGTCCTGGTGCCTCACCACCTTCACAAGAAATTTCCTCCTTAGAGCTAATCTAAACATCTTCTTTTTAAGATTGAAGCTGGTCCCCCTTGTCCTGCCACTACATGTACTTGTAAAAAGTCCCTCACGAGGAGAAGGAGCCCTCTCTTCTCTTCTCCAGGCTGACCAGTCCCAATGCTCACAAAAGCCTCTTCTCAAAAAAGAAATTCTCCATCCATAATCATCTTGTTGGCCTCCTTTGGACTTACTACAACAGGTGGATATCTTTCCCGTGCTGGGGACCCCAGAGCTGGATGCAGTGTTCCAGGTGGAGTCTCAGCAGAGCAGAGCAGAGGGGCAGAATCCCCTCCCTGCCCTGCTGCCCACCCTGCTTTGGGTGCAGCCCAGGACACGTTTGGCTTTCTGTGCTCTGAGTGCTCATGGCTGGATTGTATCCAGCCTCTCATCCACCAGAGCCCCAAGTCCTTCTCACAGGGCTGCTCTCAATGCCTTCATTCCCAGCTTGGACTGGTAACAGGGGTTGTCCCAACCCAGGTGCAGCACCTTGCACTTGGTCTTGTTTAACCTCATGAGGTTACCATGGACTCACTTCCTCGAGCTTTTCCAGATCTGGAAGGCATCCTGTCTTTCAGGTGTGTCACTGTAACACTCAGCCTTTTTGTCATCTGCAAAAGTAATATGGTAGATTTTGACAAGATCTTCTTAGCAAGTGTTTTAATGCAAAATCCGTGCTCTAAAGCTGAACCAAGCTGAATGAAAATTGGAGTTTAAGGGTAGGATGTTCCCACTTGGAAAACATGAACTTACACCATTTACTCAGCAACCATTTCTTCAGAGGAACAGGGCCGCTCTGCTGCACCACTTTTCTATAGGGCCATTGACCTGTACATGACTGTGGGCTATGTGTGCTATTGTGTATATCAGTGAGCATGCACTGCTATTCAAGAGCAGACCCAAACACCTCCTCGAGGTCAGCATTGGTTTACTGCCACGTTCAGCCACATCCACTAGCAGTGTGATCATCCTGATTATGCACTGGTTAATGGTTAGAGGAAAACAGTGAAGATGACTCACTTCCTGGTGAGAAACACACACAGCCATGTTCTAACTGTAAGTGTTAAAAGTTATATGTGAGTAAAATAAGGGATAATCATCCTTCTTGTTCCTCAGCTTATCAAGACTGATCTATCTCACAGCAAAGAACTGCAGGCTCCAGGTTTTCTTGAAAGTTTTTCCATATTTGCTGTAGGAGTAGATTCTTCCAGGAGGAATCCAAAAAGCTTCAAACCTGGCTCTGTAGAAATTAAAGGAAATGAAGTAAGATTTTATTTGTTTTGGTAAATAGTGCTTCTGGAAATTATTGAAAAAGCCTGCTTAATTTTTCCAGAGGCAAACTTGGAAGTCCCTTCCATTTTTGGAAATACCTGCAGTTTTACAACATCATCTGGAACTTATCTCTTACTCATTAAAATAATGAATATATTGAGGATATGAACAGCTATTATGAAGTATACATCTATTCCATGTAAGAAATAAAAGAGTAAGAGAGATATAACCTTTTTTAATGTACACAAAAATATACAGCTGCCCACCTATTACAACTGGAGGGAAGTGAATTGCAGAATTATTATTAAAAGTTTGCATGGAGGGACAGGGTAGAAAAAAACAAGTCTCAGGATCAGGAGACTCCCTGGTTACCAGTTAATAAGTTAGACCTTTGTGATTGCTCCGCCAGCATCAGACCATAGTAGGTGAGGTACTGACCTATTTAATTTGGCTCTTAGCATGAAGCCTGAGCACACCTGTGTAGTAGATGAGAACAAAGCCTGAGTTCTTTAGTCAGAGCCATTCACTCCCAATTTCATATCTGTACCTTACATTTCATATCTGTACCTCATTTGGAACTTGAAGGCAGAAGGAAAGGACCTCTTCTGCTACAATAATATAGGCCTGCTTCCTCAGCCTGCTGCAAAAGGCCTGTGTTAATGGACATCTTTCAGTGGCGAGATTTCCAGGAGGTCAAACCATCTGATTTCATCATCTCCAGCTTTTAACTCTGTGAAAGAGATGTGAACTCTTAATATGGAAGGAATGAGCCTTTTAAGTTTCTCAGCTTGTGTCTCTCTGGTCTGAAGTCAATTTCCAAACTCCATTACATTCAGTAGATGCTGGACTGGGACCTTAAAATTTAATTTTAATGGTTAAACTAGCTGCTTCAAAGTGATCACTTACTTCCTTATCTGTTAAAAGTTATAAAGTTGCTTGTAAAGGGAGAGAAATGTGCTCCTTTTATGATTAGGCAGATTCATAAAGATCCTCATAAAAAGAGAATATTTTTTTAATGGAAAAAAGCAGAAAAGTCCACTCAGCAATGTATATATTTTAGATAAAGCCATTTAAACTAATTTTTAGACTAAACACTTGGTGCTGCCCTCCAGCTAACTGCTCTATAGATAAAAGGCACTATTATAATCCAGTCCCATTTGTCTTTGAAAGTACGAATCCACCCTCTTTGTTAATAGACTTAAACAAAACAAAACAAAACAAAAAAGAAATCAAAACACATAGTTTTACAAAATAACACATATATTGCAATGTAGTGCATCCCTTATACTTAGTTTATTTTTTTTTTCAAAAGAAAATACCCTCTTCTTGTAGTGCAAAGAGCTATTTTGAAATGAGTCCAAAGCTCCAGAGCTTTTGAAAGTCCTTGAAAAAGGCTTTGTGATTTCCCTTAACTATTGATCTACATCCTCTACCGACTTAAGACCAATACATGTCAGAAGGACTTGAAAGATTTTTTTTGATATGCAGGTGCAAAGTGTTTAACATAACCTTGAGTTTTATTGCAAAAACTGCTAGTTCTGGGGCAAAACCTGCTTTCATGTATAAGTGATCCCAAAACCCCCCTTTTTCCTCAGACCTTTAGTCATAAAAAATTCAGGGGTAAAGAACGTTTTCAAAACTCCCTGTGGCAGAATAAACTAGAGCTGAACCTT
The DNA here is from genome assembly GCF_021018805.1 of Prinia subflava. Taxonomy (NCBI): domain Eukaryota; kingdom Metazoa; phylum Chordata; class Aves; order Passeriformes; family Cisticolidae; genus Prinia; species Prinia subflava. The sequence continues at coordinate 70,631,110 of NC_086283.1, read as the reverse complement.
CACGTGATTATTCCAGAGTGAGTCATTTAAGCATGGGACTGCTTCATAAACTTCAGGGACTTCATTTGCATGTGAATATTGATTCCTCTCACACAAACAGTTCATCCTTTTATGTTGCTTTTGCATGAATTTGCCCTCCGGAGAATTGATTTTTTTCTATGCTTCAGCTGGGTGCTTCTGCTGCCCCAGTCAAAAACACTTCTCCTCAGTGAATCAAATGGAGCAATGAGAATGTGTAGACAACCCCCAGTTCCTCCTCTCAAGCATAAACAATTCACATTTCCTTCCAAGGAAAGACTGAACATTTGACCTCTCCTTTAAATCAGCAGATAAACAAAAGCAGTTGTACGTGTGTGGGGGTAGAGATATCTGTCAAGCAATCTAAATTACCAAAAGTAGTTAGGTGCAGTATTTCCTAAGTAAATCAGATCTCAAACTACTCTTTCATCATTCAAACAGGGGTCATATTTTGGCTCTTGTAATTCAATCTTGGGCTGTGCTTACCAGCTGCAAATAAAACTTACAGTGTATGAGTTTGACCCCATAGCCTCTACTTACGTGAGGAAGTGGAATGAGTTTCCTACAGAAAACCCCAGAAGGGACAACACGATTTTAGCCCATTTGCACAGGGGTGCTGCATGGGTCATAGAACAGTCTCATATCCTGAAAAGTCAGTGAGCAAGAAAGCAACTTGGAATCATCTCAACAGACCTTTCACCAAAGCTGACGCTACCGTATTTGGTGGACTATAGTCTGGTTATCTCAGAAACAGTGCTTCCACATATCCCCACGACTTTAATGATGCACTATGTTTCTGTTTTAATATCACAGGAGAACAAAGAAATGCCTTCCCCATTCCATCATACACTTATTTTACTGCAGCAATATTCCCTGTGTTAGATTACGATTGTATGAGACGGTGGGATGATACAATAATTAGAGACATCCCATTAGCAGGACCAACTCATACATAAAGAAAGATATGTGGGAAAATTCAGTCAATTGCCAAACAGTTCTCCTAGCAGAAGGCTGGGATATGGCTGTTTCATAACAATATGAAACTAATATTGAGCTATATCAATTAAGTTATATGTTGGAGGTATGGAAAAACAAAGATCTCTATCCTAAGTTACATTTATTTTTAAAGTTTCACCTGCACCTTTTTCATGAAACCCAAAGTTCATGGTGTTTAGAATAGTAACATTGTTGATAAAGGATATCTATAAAACAAATAAGAATGGCCCAGAAAAGAGGCTTGTTCTCAGCTTCTAAATCAGCTGATAGTGAACAATATTTTGGCACAATAACAGATGTTCTCAGATTCAGATTTCTTGAGGAAAGTATTGCTAATGTCCTATAGAAAGTTTTCCTACTGTTCATAATGTATTTGTTTTGGAGGTCAGATGAAGATATGTACAACTGTAAAAAGCACGATGAAGAACAACTATTAATAGTTACTCTTTGACAGGAAAAGACTTTTTCCCCTGCTTCTGACCTTTAACAATCAGACAGTGTTTTACTTTATCTTTTGCTAAAGCAATTGTAGGTTAGATTGTGAGCTGGGAAATAATAACATTTTGCTCTATATAGGATATGCTCATAATAAAATTGCCAATAAATCCCACCATATGATGAGGGTACAATAAATTACCCCAGATTCTCTATCACTGGTTGTGAGGTTACTTACTTTTCCACTCCAACCCTTTTGGGCATTTCTTCTCATTGGAATACACTGTTATGTGTGTTGTACTTGTTCTTCAGTGACACATGGACTGTATATGAATGAGGCTGATGTGCAAAGAGTGCACATATATACAGACACCTGGTTCAGTTCAAGCAGCAATGTTGTCTGAAAAAATGCTAATATGATCGTGTTTACCATGAGTGCATTCAACAGCCCTTCCTACCTGTCAAACCCGAAGTAATCACTGCATTCATTTTTGGGCATATTTAATGTTTGCAATATCATAGACTGACATTTATCTGACAACTCCTGTATCTCTTCCAAATGGCTTTCTTTATTTGATAGTGACATTTCAACTATTGATTTGAAATTCTATCAAAATATTAAATGACTAATTGCTTCAAAATTTCCAGTAAACCTTAAGCTTAACTGAAAGGCATAGTCATGTCTTATTTAAGAATAGTATTTTAAAAATATTATTGCTGGCTTTCCTAATTAAGCAGACAGAAATGAGACCAGTAAAAACCTGGTTTTTTTACTGCGATATCCTCCTAAAGATAACTCTTCATTAAAACAAAGAGAAAGGATAAATCTCTATATAGTCCCAATTATCTGGGGTGGAATTTTAATTGTGCTTCCTATCACCTAGGGATTAAGAAATTTCGGACTAAACCCACAAGAGGTTGTGCAGAGTTTCACAGTTTGAAAACTGCCATCCCGAGTGGTGCATAAATTCACTTCTATCAACCAAACACTTCCCATTTTCTGTAAAGACTAATTTGGAATCTAAAAACCATGGGCTATTATGGACATCAGTAAAGTTAAGGAGAAATTATTCCTCCTAATGTGTGCAGGATGAAAGTAAAATCTGGATGATATTTTGGACTGAAGAGGATGTAATAAGAGACATCAGGTAAAATCATACTCCCATGGCATTAATTCTAGATAACAGAGGGTTATATGAGTAGTTCTTAAGCTTAGCACTTCTGATTTCTTGGCTTATGATTTTCAGAATTTTAAAAGCCAGCATACCAGTCACAGGGACTTGGTAGAAACTAGGTAATTTTGTGTCAACATTGATAGGTGAAAGTCTGATATGAGAGACCATGATTTATTTTGGTGCTTTTCTCAGTGCTTTGGAAGACATCTGAAAGGAAAGAGAAGGTCATCATGAAAAAATTGGGTAGTAACAAGGCAGATGTCATCTTTTCTAAATCAAGTGTCTTCAAGTAGTGAGACACAATTTTAAGAAATTGAGCAGCTTCTTTCAACATCAAACAGCTGGGAACCTTGAAGTTTTCACAGAGTTTGGCATTACAAATGGATACTCAAAGGGTTATTTTTGTTACTATATCTGTGTAAGCATCATAATTTCCATGATAAATCCAAAAATGGTTCAACCAGTTCTATGTTACAAGTGCTGGTAAGAAGAAGCTCAGCTTCTTCTTGACAATTTATTTATACAGTAAGGAGTACAGCCGTCTTTCATGACACACAAGTCAAAGAAATCCAACCATTTCTATGCTATTAATTATCCATTGATATCAATTATTTGGTTTACTCTACATTTTTTCTCTGGCTGATGGAGTACAGAGAAGGCTAAGAGGGTGAGAAGATGAGAAACCAGAGCTGACAGAGCAGAATCAGCATAGTTTTCAACTTGGTTAACACTCATCTGCTGTGCTGCTGTCACTTCAGTGGGGAAGGTGAGCAAGAACTCTGACTTTGGGGCTGAAAGGACATTTATTTCTACACCCTGCATGGGACTTACACAAACAAGTGTAAGTCACAGTATATCTACAGTAGTATACTATAGGTCTACTCTTAACTCTAAATTGTCACACCATCCCATGACCAATTCAATTTCATCAGTTTGGAAAAGAGTGATTGATGACGGATTATCTTCTTTCTCTCTATTTCATTAATATCAATCTGTGAATTTTAAAACGTATTTCAGTTAGAAATAACATTGGCTTGTTAGAGATGATATGCCAATTCCTGAAAGCACTATATTAATGCTCCAGGGAATGTGACTGCAATTTTCTTCCATTTTCAACGGTTTTATCAGATTAAATGCAAAATGCTTCCCTCTCCTGTGCTGGTGTTTTCTCTCCCTTGGCCCATTCGGGGCTTGAAATTTTAAGTCTTCATTTCTGCAGTTTATGATTTTAATGCTATTAGGAAGAATAGCAAACCTACGTTTTCCCCAAACCTACATTCTGGGAATGAATCCAGGCTATTGGCATGTTCACAGTAAACACAGAATATGATAACAAATAGGAAAAATCACATTAATTCTCTTCCATGTTGATATTCAGAAACAGTTCTTCCTACATTTACTGGAGAGAATGACATTTACCTGAATTTAATTCTCTGCCTCTTTTTTTTTTTTTTTTTCCCAAGTGCAGTGCAGCTAGAAATGCCTAAAGAAAAGGTAGAAGTAATTGAGAAAAATGCATACAGACATATATACCCATGTTTTAATTGAATCTAAAAAGCAATCCTGCTCTGCAGTTCATTTTCTCATTGTTTTCACATCAGGGTAGCAAGCATAAATTTGCACTGCATCTGCCCTGACACTTAAAAAAATAACAGTTTTCACATATCAGTTCTTTTAACCCATTAATGTTTAAGTCATTGCATTATAAATTCTCTGGTTTTACGTCTACCTTCTAACACTCCCAACTTTCTCTGTGTTCATGCTTTTGTTGTTCTGAGGATGAGCACTCCAGGTGGGCAGATTATGGGAGCTCCTTGGTAGTGCCCTGCTCTGTATTCTCCTCCACAAGACAGTATTAAGGGTGAGATATGACATTGTAAAGATGAGGAATTCAGACACCATATGTCCCTGCAGCAGTGAGGCACAACAGGATGCTCTGAGACAACGTCAGAGAGCGCATCCCACTGTGCCTCAGTTCTGAGGACATGCCTAAAGTTTCACCCTTATCTGTGAGCTGCCTGCTGTTTACACTCTTCTGTCACTGTTTTGCTCTTCATTACTGCACTTCCTCAATGGAATATTTGCACTCTATTTCAATTAATCTCCACAATCTTTTTAATGCCAGGGCATACATCTAACTTTTCAAGAATGAAATCAAACAAACACTGACTTGAAATAGAGTCTAAATGAGAATAATGAGTTTATTGAATATTTTAATGTGCCAAGTGAAAAATAAATGGCCATTGTGGAAAAGAAACATGAAGAAAGTGCTTTGCAGAAAAATGCTCTCAAAGACCTTTGTCAGTGATCAGTCACTGAAGAATGAATGCCTTTACTCACTGACAACGTGTAAGACTTATTTTATTACTGTTGTTAAAAAGATGGAGTTAGGAAGAAGTACCTATGCTGCATTTCAATCAAAGCAATCAATTTAATCTCTTTCTCCAATGATGTCTTACTTATGACCTTTCAAGAGAAGGAAATACTCTTCTTTTAATTGTCACATGTATTATTGTAATAACATTTTATAAATGCTCACTAGGAGAAATGTCATTTCAAGATTCTGATTTTTTTTTTAACTTTTAAAATCCTTAGTATTATTACATTTAAAAAAAAACTAAGTCCCTTCTATTTAAGTGACCTCATGGCCTTCTGAAAGGGTGACTTTAATGCTTAAACACGCATACGAATTTCTTTGTGGTGAAGATAAACATGAGAATAGCCTTATTAAATCAGAATAGCTCAATCTAGTTTAATTTAGTTCTACCTAGCCTATGGAGTGAATATCCATTAGTGATATCTGCCCTGTTTCAGATATATTAATTTCATAATATAAAATCTTTACTTTTGAAAAACATAGTCAAAGTAAATGGTTTTAGAGTTGTGTTTTGCGTTTGGTTTTTTAGAAAAAAATGCTTCTGAAAACACCTGATCACTAAGGTTCAATTAAATATAAATTAATAAATCTACTAGAGTTAACTTTATAAGATTGCTCTACTTCAAATGTCATTTTCTTTTTTTAGAACAGGAAAACTCTTATTTGAAATAGCAAATCTCTGTCTAAAAAAAACAATTTTAGAACGAACATTAAAAAATGGAGAGAAATACTCCACATGGAAATTCTGAGAGAACAACTACATTGAGTCACAGAAGCAAACATTTAATGTCTGGAGTTTCATAAAAATAAATTATTGGGTCAAAACTGAACTGAGGGTAACTAGCTGATGCCTACATTGTCATGAGGCAGCAATAATTCCTGTCTCACAGCTGCTGACAAAGCTTCCTCTGAAGTTGTTAAACCCTGTGTGTGCAGTGGGAATTCTCCTGGACATAGACTGCAGGCTTCAACCCTCTATATGTCATGCATGACGAGATCACCAGGTCTCAAGCAGAAGAATTATACACATCTGTATATAAGCATAAGTCTCAGTAAAAAACAACCACACAGTTGTCCTGGTACAAAATCTTCCATCTGGTTAGGAAAGTGTCTATAAAAATATTTTTTAAATAGTTTTTTTCTCCTGATAGCCTGGAACCCCTATCGCTTTCACACCAAACATATGTCAGGATAATTTGCAGTATTATAAAAAATGACACAAGTTTTTACAAGTTGAAGAAAAGATGAAATGTTAATTGTTTAATATGCAAAAAACAGCAGCATAGTTTGTGAATACTTACTTTCTATTTTTAAAATTATTCTTTATCATCAAACTCTATAAAATTCTGGGAACAACCATTTCATCCTAAAAGGCTAATACGCATACAAGTAGTAAGTTGTAAATTAAGAACTTCTCTACAAAGCCTTTATTATGATTCATTCTTCTCATCAACTTGTGCAAAATATGTTAAAAATCTTTGAATTTTTTAAAATGGAAAATTAAGAAAACCATTTATTGTCTCCATTTTTATTCTTCAGAGTCTGATTTTGAGTTACAGACTTCCATGCAATGCCATGTAACAAATTCCAATGCTTTCAGATACATTAATTCAGAATGTTATCCAGAGATTTTTCCATGTAAAAATTTAGCAACATAATGCTTCTCCCTAAGCTGGAGAAAATTTGAATGTAAAAAACATTAAATTTCTGCAGGCAATACAAAGTTCTTGCTAATGAAGGTATGCAAAGTCAGTCAGTTGAGCTTTGTGTTCCCTAGGCTCTTTCAGCTTTTCAGATGAACCTTTTTAAAGTTTCATCTCAAGAAAGAATCATCACATTCAATGGGAAATTCATTTCTAACCAAATATTATCTTACTGATTTATTCTAAAATGCATATAATTAAATATTTCCAGTAAATCTAACACAAATTACAAGGAATCTCCCAAAAGATAAAAAGGCATAGATATTTGCAAATTGCTGTAGAATTTTAGTATCTGTTTGATTTTTAGTTTGGATTCAGCTTTAATAAAAAATAGAGTTTTGCAAATTCACTGTTAAAATACATCAGTGTGGTTCTCAGATGTAATCCTGCATCTAGTGTTTGTGACCTTGTACATTCCAGTGTTTTAGAAACCTGATCCAACAAAAGAAACCTGATCCATGCAAAAAAGTGATTTGAGAACAAATAATAAAGACTATGAGAAATACCAAGACATTCTACCTTCTTCTCAAGTGCTTTATTTGCTGAGGGCTTTAAGTATAAATCACTAATTTCACTGCATGAGAGTTACAGCATGCTTTTATAAAGGCAGTGTGAGAATATATTTTCAGGTCTCTTTATCTGAGTATGTTTGCTGGTGAATTATTTTAGCCTTCATCTTAATTTCCATATTAATTAGATTAAACAGGGCATGAGTCACAACATCCCAAATTGGAACCAAATCCAAAAATTTAAAAATTATTGCACATAGATCTTCAGATCTGGGATTTATTCTTCTGGATGCTCCAGAAATAATGATCAAGTGAAAATCAAACCTACCTCCTTCTTTGATAAAGCTTGAAGTTTAGGACTGTAGATTTAACTTTTACCAGAACTCTTTCAATATTGATGCTTTTCCCTTTTGACATAAACCATATCCTACTGTCTGAACCCTTGTTTTTCTTTTTAAGGAAAGAAAAAAGGGTGATATTATTCTGGATCTTATTAATTCGATTAGTCAGAGTCAGCAGGGAAGAGCGCAACACATACTTTTTACGAATATGGTTAAACTCTGCTGTGTAGAGTGTGCACAGAGTGAAAGACACTGTCAGTATGCCAAACTCCTCTGAGCACGACACAGTCTTGGTGATGTCACATGGCTCTCAAGTTTGCTATCAGACTTCAGCCTGTGAAATTTTCCTTTACTACCTACATGCAATTTATGTGTAAAGGTCCACCTACCTGTTAGGTGATCTTCCAGCATCGAGTAGTTTGCTTCACCCAGGCAACATGAGTTGCACTTTTAAGTCCAGCCAGATCCTGTCATTGCTAAAAAGCAGAAGAGAAATCTTTGTGGCAATCACAATCCATCAGCTTTCCCAATGACTTTAAATAATTGCTTCTGACAGATAATTTTGTAGTTTTTGTAGGACGTGTATAGTTTGTTGACTACTATACAAACTAAATCACCATGTTTTTAGCATTGCATTCTTAGAAATTACTGTAAAGTATGGCATATATTAATCCTTCATTGGGTCCTTCAGGAAATTAAAATGGACAGCAAGGTCCCATTTTCCTTGGTCATTGTGCTGGATTCTATTACCACCCAAAAGGGATTTTTAAAATCACCTCATTAAGTAAGTAAATACTTTGGGGAGAGGTAGATTTTACATTTTTAATTTCTGAATATTCAGGTGAGAGCAAAGTATTTATCAGTGAATATGAAGCTCAAAATAGACAGAATAAAGTACACTCATCTCTGGAAGATCTCCAGGACCTAAGCTGGCAACTTGGCTCATAAGAAGGAGCCAAGACTAGCCAATAGGAAAGAGAAGAATTCCTTTACATACTCTATGAGGTTAATTTCAGCCTTTGCTATTAACTGAGTTGTTTGGGGAGCAAAACATACTCCTCAGGCTGTCCTCCTGATAGCTTTTTGTATTCCCATGCCATAATGAAGACAAGACACTAGAGTCCTGCACAGGTGAGGGCTCAAACTTCACAAATGAAGTTTTATCATGCTATAGTAGCAATAACATACACAAAAGGACTTTGTGGAGTTCAAGATTCTGTTAAGCTGTCTCTACAAAAATAACACAGCTGTGCAATATAATAGTAATAGCATGCTCAGTCTAAATGCGTGAAGGCCAGCATGATCAAATACTATGCACAGAAATAAAAGACTAGTGAATCACTGAAAAACTCATCTTACATCTCTCATTCACCCATCTTGCACCCCTTCAAACCTGCTGTAGTAGAGGAGCTCACAAGCTCCTTGCTATTTTGCTGGCACACTGACTTACCAGGATGAAACCAGCTTGAAAGCTGACAGTATTTCATTCCAGAGAGTTGATTGTTTCAATTTAGTATGAAACCTGACAGGTAAAAAGATTGTTGTCTTCAGTACAGAAAAAATACATGGGAATGGAACTAGGCTGCTTTAAGTCTTTGCATGTACTAGGGTGAGAAATTTGGTAAGAATTTTGTTAAGCTCTCTTAAGACTTGAAAACTCACCAGGCTTGAAAAATCTCTGTTTAGCTGAGGCTTTCAAGGTTTTCCAAGCTTCATTAATTTTAATCATCTTTTATTTATCTGGTCACACTGCTGGCAAAATCAAACCTGTTAGTCAAACAGAAGTAAATTTCATTCCTGGCTATGACCCATTCAAGTGTTAAATTATACCATTAAATATCAAAGATATGGTTTTTAAGCATGCAGTACTGCACTCATGAAACTTAAAGGCTTAAAATGTAATCTTCTTCACTAAGTGCCTACCAACAGATAAATACTCTGCAAAAGGAATAACTTTGAATTTTTTCACAGTGGTGATGGAAGAAAAAATATGATAAAAATGTTAAGGCTAAGTAAATATTCTGTATTCTGCTTTTGGTGGTATACATCCACTGTTTACATAAAATTAAAAAAAAAATCTTGGTTTTGAAGGATTTTGAAGGATTTGTGAAAGGATTGACAAAAATCTGAGAGAGAAGAAGAAATGGTCTCAAGTTGTGCCAGCAGAAATTTACGTTGACTATCAGGAAATGTTTTTTCACTGAAAGGGTTGAAAAATATTGGAACAGGCTTCCCAGGGAAGTGGTGGAGTTACCATTGCTGGAAATGTTCAAAAAATGTGTAAATGTGATACTTGACATAGTTTGGAACTGAAGAGGGTGCTAAGTTGACGGTTAGATTTGGTGACCTGGAGGAGGTCACCAGCCTTGGTGACTCTATAGCTATAAATGTTGAGATAGTGCAGTTAGGACCTCAAGACCTGAGCCTTTGCAACAATTCAACTTGAGAAAGTTTTTTGTATCACATGGTCAAATATTCCTGAGTTTAATGTTTGACTGAAAATGGTTTTTTTTTTTGTGTGTGTGTGTGTTTTTTGTTTTGTTTTGTTTTGGTTTTTTTTTGGGGGTTTGTTTTGTTTTGTTTTGTTTTGTTTTTTTACACTGGTAAGATCTATAAAGAATGGCTTAATAATACTGGTATCTCAGTTGCTGATTTGCATAAATAACACTGTAAATAATAAATATTGTAGTGTATTGCATATAACATTTGAAATTTACATTTTCTTGATCTATTAATTAGGTTGCAGTTGCCTGTCTTGTATAAAAGTTCTCTTTCCAATTCTATAATCTTATGATACTTGCAATTTCATTGATCTACAGTCAAAAGCTATTTTCCTGACGAAATTAATGGATAATTCTGGATAATTAATATATTAGAGAGATTGTGATCTCTTTTTAAACAGTGAACAATAGCACAGAAGATTGGGGTCTTTGAAAGAAGCTGAGCAAGTAAAAAAATAAATATAATCTGTTTTTCATGTTAGGAAAATGTCTGAAACAAGCTAAAATTGTAAGAATGAAACTTTTAATATAGATGTCATATTAACATAGTCTGAAATAATGCAAAACTGCAAGCTATTTAAAGCATACGATATAAAAGGCATTTGAGGAAGATGAAATAGGTTTGACTCTAAAGTGGTAGTTAACCTCCATAATGAGGAAATGAGGAATATTTTAAGCTTATACAGACAAAATGACATGGGCTCAGTGTTTCTTCATTTAAGATGCTTGAATGATTTCCCAAGAGATCTTCTTGTCTCACGTTCCCTCTCCATGCCTTTTTTTTATAAGTATAAATAACAGCACATGATCATCAGAAGCAAGAGTCATTTCTGATCGGAGATTTTCTGACAGGAATAAAATCATCCCTGAATGGAGCTATGTATAATATTTCTGGTGATCAAAACCCAGACATCACCTTTGTTAGTTTTATTAAAACTGCTGCATCAAAATTGTCATATTTTACTCAATTTTGAGTTGAAAAATAATTCTAAATGTAATCATTAACTCATAAGAAAATAATTTCAACTATGGCCATTTAATCCTTTATGTAGAAACCTTGTTTGGAGTAAGTGGATAACTTTTGTTCACAGATATTTTACTAGAAGATATATGTCACCAGTTGAAATTATTAACTGACAAGATTCCATTTTTACATTATATGCAATACATTCATTTCCATAATTTCATTAAAAGTGGCCTGAAGAGCAAAGAAATTTTACTCTTCTATTATTTTTTTTCACAGAGATTGAAAAGAAAAGTATACTTCCAAGCTCTAACACTTTTTTGAATTATTTTATTCATCACTATAATACTGAAATGAGAACTCTCAATGACATTACTTTATACATATTAAACAGCTGTATGCACACACAAACATGTAAAAATCATAATAATTTATCAGAATTATATAGGTTTAAATATTGTCTCTTGCGGAACTGGTTAATCAGAAGAGCTCAAACAATTAGCTGAATAGTTATGAAAATCTTTGAAATTATAAAGTGTGTACAGGTGAACTACATTTTTTTGGTGACAGAATTTATCAGGTTTCATTTGAAGTGTGCAGGCTTTTGTCTTTCCCAGTGCGGGGGTTTGCATGACAAGGTCCTGATAGTACTAAATGAAATTCCCCAAGATGAGTCTGCCCATGAGTGATCTCTCCCTTCCCAATCACAATTTACAAGCTTTTTGTTGTATTTTCTCTCCCATTACCAGCTAAGGAGGGCAGTGGTAGTCTGGCTTGGTGAGCACCTGGCATCCAGCCAGGGTCAGATCACCACAATCTTGAATTCGCAGAGGTTATTACAGTAAAAGAAATCTTCTCAATCCTCCTGATCTTGAAATTGAAGATTTTTTAGATGTTTGATTTGAGGTCTACTTATGAATTAGAGCTGGGAATAAAAAATTGAGCACTTCTTAAAAACCCACCAAGCTGTAAATTTCATTTAATAACATTTATCACTAGACCACCACAAAAAGTTTACTTCATTGTAAAAATTAAAAGAAGATACATCAGTGTTATTCAACATAATCTCTGGGTTGTCTTACATTGTTTCTCTATCAGTACTCTGCCATAAGAAGAGTATATTGTCGATTACAAAATTCAATAACAAGAAAAATAAAGCAGCATAATATATTCTGAGTTTCCATAATGAAATGCTGACATATATTTCTAACATCTTTGTAGGTGTGCAGCAGTCACCTCAAATGCATCTTCCCTTTCACTGTACACCCCACGGGTTTGGTAAGCGCTTTCCCAGAATCAAAAGCAGACACTTTTTCCTTTAAACCCTCCTCAAAGTTTTTGCTGAGATACAAGTAACAGTTTGCTGGGAGCTGAGGGCTTTGCTCAATCACAGCATATATCCTTGGCCAACTAGTCCAGAACTGTGTTGGAAACCAGTCTTGAAGTTAGACCAGGCTGCTCAGTGTTTGTCCGCTTAAAAGAGGGTCTCCAATCACGACCAGTCAATATTCTTGTCTCACCTCAGGACTGCTCACCCTGGTTCTGCCACACACAACATTTCTGACAAAAGCAGCAAAGGATCCGAATGAGGAATAGGGGTCCATTTTCCCAGCTTGTTGAGAGCAGTGCCATTACCCTGAACAGCATTTTTCTGCCAAGAGTGTCAATGCAAAATTCACATTTCCTTATTCTTTGCATCATTCTGGGTAAAAGTTTTGGTCTAATGATATAATGTTATTAACACAGTAATATTTTTGTTTGTTTTTTTCTATGCTATGGCAGTCTATTTTCTTCTGTTGGGCTTCTGTAGTTACAGTACAATGACACAGTGTACAATAACTGTGACTTCAAGTGTAGTACTAAGAGCAAACTACTCAAGCATGTGAAAAATATTCCTAAAAGTCTGTCAGAAATTACCAGTTCTTAACAAAAGCAGTGAAGATACATTATGCCCATAGTGATTTCAGTGTATATATTGATTATACATGCATTAAACTGAGATAAATCAAAATCAGGTGAACTTCCTGGAGAAAAGTTGCTTATCCAATGACACTATGAGAATACATGTTGCTTTTATTAAACATTTTTGTTAGGAAAAAAATCAAAGAACTAATGGAAAATGCAGAACTATTTTATTTTTCAAATGACTTTTTGTTATAATTTGCCTAAAATTTGCATTTTTATTGCAAAAGTAAAGTAAGTGTCTATGAAGTACGTACATTGAAAGTTTAATTAAATTTAATTAAGTTTAAAACTATCTGAAATTATTAATTTTCCTTAAAAAAAAAAAAATATTTTCCACCTGGAATTTGCTTCCTGCACCCTGACTTAACACAGCCATCACAGTACAGTGTCATTTCTGTCTTCTCTCATTTGCCTTCCATATTCATACTGTTATTTCAGATCAACACAGCACTCTACTAAATTAAAATAAGGGAATGAGGAGTTTGTCATAATCCTCTGTATCACCAAATTGAAGATACATTCGGAGACTTCTTAAAACAGTTAGTACTATTAGAGTAAGAAAGGTCTGTGAAGCAGATTTTTTTTAAACTCTCCTTCAAAATGATAATTTTTGCTAATGCTGAGGGATTTGTGGAAACTGTAGAGAGACTCTGATTTGCCAGACTGTGAAGGATAGATTCCATCTTATAGGGTTCAAGGAAAAACAAAAAGAATATGAATTTATGGATGACAGAAATCAAAGGAGATATTTCCATATACAGTGACAAATTACTCAGAGAAGTAAGCATGAACATGAAGCCAAAGGTAGATTCTGAAACAACTAGAGTGGAAAACATGATTGTCACCTGACTTTATTTTCTTAAATGTTTCTAAGTAGACAATATCTTTCCTGTTTTTGTTTTATCAATGGAAAGCAGTGGCCAGCAATAGTTCTCTTCTTTATATGCTTTTGGGTTCTGTTACTACGGTGGGAATGAAAGACCCTACAGACCCAGATTCACTATTTCTATATAATAGAAAAGTATTGCCTATTGCCAGTATCCCCACTCTATGTACTACAGGAAATGGAACCTTTCCACTTAATGATAGGTAATAGAGCTTCTTCAAGCTCTGTAACTCTCCATTTTAGACAGTGCTGCAAAGAGGATGCCACATCTTACTGAGTTGATTATTTTATTCCATCTTGTGCTCTGTATGAGCATTCTAAATATAAGAAAGCATAAGAATATGCTACTTCAGAGATATTTCTATAAATACTTTTAATAAGTCAATATTTGTTTAATCTAAATAATCTTTTTTTACAGGTTTCAACCCTTTTTGATGATTAATCATGACTAGCAGTTGGCATTTCTCCTCTCTAACCCTGCCACAAGCTGTATGTAAGTATCTGGCCTAAGTTTTTGGGACAAAAAATGTAAAGGTAGGACAAATACACAAATTTATTCTGTGATTTTAAAAGCAGAGAAATAGAAGAAATGCATAAAAAAAGGAACAGTGTTCTTATGTATCTACTACCAGATTGTCAACACTTGACAGAATTTAAAAACAATTATATTCTTACTGCATTCAAACCCTCAGTTTGTTTATTCATCCTATGTGATTTATCTTCTCCTTCAGTGCAAAAACATAAGTTTTGTAACTGCCTAATACATGAAGCACATAAATAACCTAAAAACCAGTGTCAAAAGCAGTAAGAACAGAATAAAGCCAGCACTTTAAAGCTGCCCACAAGCTGAGTATTTGTCCTCCTGTGATGCTTTGTTTTATTCTTGTGCTAACAGGTTAAATCTTTCTGGAAACATAGGAAAATACATAGAAAAATACATATTTATATGCTTATATAGATACATATAAAAACTTGAATTTTTAGGTTTTATTGGTAAGAAGGCTCAAAATTGAGAACAAATTTGAAGTGAGTAGATCAGGTTAACAATATTACAGCAAAGTTTTCAGAAAACATTGGGCAATATATATTGCAGTATCCTGAATGCAATTTTATAATTGCCATCCCTCATTTTCTCCCCTCAGACAAATTAACTGGTTTTATTGTTGGTGTAAGTTGTGCGTTTTAAATCATAAAACTTTTTTTTTTACACTCTATGTTTTAATGCCCTTTGACCTGATGACCTTTTTCTACTTTGTGCTGTTGTGCCTATCACTTTTTCCATCTACCTGTACTGACCATTCTCATAAGTTCTGCTCCTGACCAAACTTCAACACTCCTGCACAGTGGATGGTAGAATCAATACTAAAGCATAATTAATCCCTCTTCACCACAGAGAGACAAAATATGCATGAGATGATTTAAGATTAATTATGTAATTCCTTCAGGATAAAAAGATATTCTTACAAAAACAAGTGATGTGGAGGAACTAAAAAAAAAAATAATATGTTGAAGCAGTTGCTTCTTGTGAGATCTTGTTAATTTTTCTATCATGTACTAAATTTCATCAAGAAACAAGTGCCTAAAAACATTAAGGATATAAAAGCTAAGACATTTCTGTGTCATGCCAACTTCCAAATATTATTGACATGATACAGTTTTCAATGGAGGGTTTTCTATCAGAAAAGGCAGAATTGATAAATGCAAAAACCTCTTAAATAAATATAGCATTTTATTTGTAGAAGTATTGAAACTTTTTGTTTAGCCCTTCTAACAATAAAAGGTATATTTCATATTATACTTAAAACAGTATCAATTAAATAAAACCCCTTTTTCGTGTTCACCAAGACAGGGCCAAGGCTGGGAATGGAGATAGAAAAAACACTTTATTGCACTGGGAAAGGCAGTGAGCAATTTTCCTGGTGGCTCCTTAAAAACCTATCTTGAATTTTTGTGCAGTTCAAGACTGCTAAATGAAATCTTCTTCTATTCATCCTTAAGGCACATATATGGAGTGCTTCTCTTGTAAATTTTTGGCCACAATACACATATTTTTAAAACTCCTTTCCATTGTTTACACCTGAATCAAATCATTATGGACATAGCCTATCTGCAATTGGTATAGCCTGTGAGTACCAGAGAATACAGAAACTCTCAGAATATATTAGGAATCTATAAACTTTAGGAAAACTTTCTACCTTTAAATGACTTCTTTTGATCATGGATGGCATTTCTTCTCTTATCATGAAAAAATGAAGAAAGAAGCAGGAACAAGCAAAATATGCCGTAGAAATGCTATCCCTGAGATATCCTGAATAATCTACTGAGGAAAATAGCTCATCCTAATAGCAGAAGACACAATAAACAGGTTTCATTATGTGGTAATAACCTTTCTTCTCCAGCTATATTAGTCACCATCAGACTGGGGGAATAAAGTGAGTCCCCAAGGGAATAAAAAATATCATTTAAACTTCCTTTCTGTTTTATTTGTTTCATGTGAGTTTTACTATCTAAAACTTCTTTTTCTTTAGGACAAGTAAGTAAAATGATAGTGAATCATAGAATATCCCGAGTTGGAAGGGACCTACAAGGATCATTAAAAAGTTCAAATCCTGGCCTTGGCCAGCACAGCCCCAAGACCCAAGAGTGCGGTGTAAATGCGTTGAACTCTGAGAGGCTTGGGGCTGTGACCATTGCCCTGGGGAGCCTGTTTCAGTGCTCAGCCACCCTCTGAATGAAGAGCCCTTCCTAATATCTAAACTAGACCTCCTCTGATACAAATACATGCCATTTCCTCAGGTTCTGCCACTGATCACCAAAGAGAGGAGATCAGTTGGTCTACTGGAAGCTGTGGACTACAAAGAGGTCTTCCTTCAGTCTCTTCCAGGCTGAACAGACCAAGTGACCTCAGCCTCTCCTCACACGGCTTCACCTCAGGGCCCTTCACCATCCACGTGGCCCTCCTTTGGATGCTCTCCAGCAGCTCAATGTCTTTCTTACATTGTGGTGCCCAAAACTGCTTCCAGCACTGGAGGTGAGGCTGCCCCAGCTCAGATCAGAGCGGGACAATCCCCTCCCTTGCCCAGCTGTCAGTGCTGTCCCTGATGCACCCCAGGACAGGGCTGGCCCTCCTGGCTGTCAGGGCACTGCTGGCTCATGTTCAACTCTCCATCAACCAGGACCCCCAGTTCCCTTTTCACAGCACTGCTTTTCAGCCTCACATTCCCCAGTCTGTCCATACATCAAAGACTACCCTATTTCAGAGTCAGAATGTGTCATTTGTCCTTCTTAAACTTCATGTATTTCGTGACTAATGATTTCAAAATCATTAGTCAAGATCTCTCTGCAGAGCTTCTCTGTCTTCGTGGGAGTCAGCAAATCCTCCAATTTAGTGTCATTAACAAGCTTACTAAGTATCCCTTCAAGTCCTTGGTTCAAGTTGTTTATGAAGATGTTGAAGAACACTAGGTTTACGTGTTTTGGCTTCCCTCGTACACTCATCAGCAAGGAGGGTTACCTTGTAATAAGAGTATATCAGGTTTGACAAGCAGGAATTTCCCTTCATGAAGCCTTTTTAGCAATGATCAATGACTGTGTTGTTTTGTAGGTGATTTTTAGCAACTCCCAGATTATCTTCTCCGTAATTTTAATGGACACTGAAACAAAACTGACAGACCTGCAACTACCATAGTCATCCCTCTTGTGCTTCTTGAAAATTGGGAAATATTTGGTAGCTTTCAGTTAACTGGGAGATCTCCAGTTTTCCAAGAGCCTTCAGAAGTCATTGAGAGATGCTTTGTAATGACATCAGCCAGCTCTTTGAGTATTCTTGGATGAATTCTACCAGTCTCCATAGATTTATAGGGATCCACCTAGAGTAGCAAATTGCACTTGGGTTCAGGGTTGATTAGGAGATTATCATTCCTACAGCCATGGTCCTTCAGGTCAGGGACTGAGACCTGCAGAGTCCATCATCTGTATTGAAGGCAGAGGCACAGAATGCATTAAACACCTCTGCCTCATCTGTGTCCCTGTTTGCAAGGTGACCATCCTCATCTTAAAATGGGCTGGTGTTATTTCAGCACTGCCTCTTGTTACAAATAGCTGTAACCATCCCTCATCCTAATCACAGAACTCGCCACACCAGGTTTTACTTATGTCAGTGATCTCATTTCTCTGGTCTGGGCCAAAGGTTTGAGTTTGTCTTGTTAGTCCTTCATGTTGCCCATGGACTAGGAACGTTTCAAATGCAGTTCATTATAGTCACACCTCACAGACCAAACTGAAGGAGCTCATTTGCATGCACTGCCTCAAAGTTTGCCGTACTGTCCCATTGCTTACCCCTGGCAAGCCTGGTTTTGTCCTTGTCCCCCCAGCCAATCTAGTCTGAAGCTCTACCAGTCAGAGATGCTAACTTCTGGGCAAAAGCCCTTTTTAGCCCCTGAGAAAATTGCATCCTATCAAGTATTTTATAGATCATCCCAAGATCAAAATCCAAAAATTCTGCCCACAACACCATCCTTGTTCCCCTTGTGTTCTGGTTGGTCTACCTATTCCTTTCAATAATTTTCCTCCTAGTGAAAGCATCAAGGAAAACACTGTCTGTGGTCCTCATCCTTCAACAAATCACCTCAAGACCCTTAAATTTCTTTTGGTTGCCCTTGGACTTCTGCTTACTTATCTTGCCTCTGACAATATGAAGGACAAAGGTCGGTAATAATCACACAGCCACACCTGACTAGAGGACTCCTCATATACCTTACTCAGAACCCAGGGAGAATGAGCAGATTCCCTTATGGGCTGGGTCTGGTGAGCACTACTCTGTGAAGTAGAATATCACCAACACCTCAGCTCCAAATATCAACTGGGAGAATGCTGGATAATTAATGAAGTCAGCTTAGAGTGTTTATCCAGTTTATTATCTGTGAAATCCTTGCTGAGCCAATCACATAAGGAACTTTTCTGTTCAGGATCAGCATTCCCACAAATTTCAATGCCATTTGATATAATTATCAATTTTGACAGAAAGGAAAATACAAGCTGCTGCTGCACTCAGCAGATGAAAAGAATCCAGGCTAAGTTTTATATTATACTGTTCACTTCTTTTCTATGCCCAATGCTCTGTCTCATATACTAGAGTTCATTTCAGCTGGGAGGGGCTTACTGTGGATATATTCTAACCATCTCTGAATTTAATGGATATTTGACCTAACAAGCATAGATTTAGTTAGTAAAAAATAACAAGCAGCAACAATCTACTTGCTGCTATTAATTTTGCATTCATACTGAAATGATGTTCTGTAACAATGATGCTTTAATATCACTCACCACTGATGAAGTCTCCCATTTTGGTTATATCTATACTGGAATGCACTGCTTAGCTGCAAGCCTAAACTCTTCTGCAGGCCTGGGAAGGGCATCTGGTATAGAGAAGGTGGATTTGAATCTCTGTTTTCTTTTTGTAGAAGTCCAAGAGCTCACCATATCATGGAAAAGCCATGCATGACACTGCCACCATCTCATCTCAGATACCCATGCAGTGCTATCATGTGGGCAGTGCAAGGCAGGCAAAGACTTCCAAAAGTGTCTAGTCATGGACCTAACTTATTTCCTGAAGGTTTTACCAGTGTATTTTGGATATAGTTTCAGTGTATTCAAATACGTATGAAGATAAACATCTGTACCAATACGATAAATCCTTAAAAGTTTTCATCCTTCATAATTGGGTACACACTGTTTTGTAAAGCAGTGAGTCACAAACAGGCACTCCCAACTGAGTGAGGCAGGACAGAAAAAAAATCAATGAAAGGGCAATAGTGATAAATATTTGGGACAATGATCTAAAGTTGGAGAATTCTGACTATAACTACTGGCCTTGTTTGCTTTAGTCTTCTTCAAAAAGAGAAATGGCTGAGTGAGTTATTCCAGAAGATGCTGCTAGCTCTTACACATTTAACCTTTTATGAACTTTGGTGAATTTGTTTTATTCACACAAAAGACAAAAAGAGCACCCTAGAAATCCATCAAAATGTTTTGTGAGACTTGCTCATGTTAAATATTTTTCTTCAATAAGCACACCTTATTGCCAAAGAAGAAGGTGTCAGTGCAACCCTTACTCATGTGGATTCCTCATGAACTGGGCACTCACATTATCTGTGATTCTTTCATTTCAGGTTGCACTTCTCATGCTCTCAGTTATGCTGATGTTCTTGGTAGACTTTCATTTTTTCTGACTACGTTTGTCATAGTAATAACACTTATATATTTCAATCTAATAAGAATAGAAAACTATTCTTTTCAGTTTGCTAACCAAATTAATTTCTATGATTTTCTTCTCCATATTGGTTTCAGATTCCAGTTTAGTGGACATTTCTTCTAGTGAATGCAGAAAAACACAGAGACCTTAACAGCAAAACCATGGATCTTCTTTGAATCTTTGTCTGCTTCTCAGTCAAGTGATAATGCTAAACAGATGAAAAATCCTAAGACATGTAGATGGGTGAGAATATCACATTGAAAATCCAGTATTTCTTTCTATATGTGTAACTGGAATTATGGGTTTAAGAGGAAGTCTTATAAACAATAAATCTTTCCTGTAGCATCTTAGGTACCATGTTCGTATGGGCTGTAATGTTATTTCTATAACCAATACAATAACTATTTAAAAACACAGTTATCCTTTTACTTATATGATCTATTGAGGGCTAAAATGAAGATTAAAATCACACTGGAATAGAGTATCTGTTTTAGGAATGAATGTATTGTTATAAGTTTGTTCTATATGCTGTGAATTCTACAGAATTCCCTTCTTCCCTTCTCTCATAAAATTGAAGACTGGTTTGTGCATTTCTTTATGAGCCTTCACCAAGAGTATATAGTAGCTCAAATACCTTTTTAGAAGCAAACCATTTGCTGCAGTATTTAATTGGATTTTCTAGTGGTCCCTTAAACTGTCACTGTTTTGAAAGAAGTGAAAGCAGTAAGAGCTTCCAAATAAATCTCTGTGACATACAGATGTTTAAAATGCAATAATAGACATCAAATCTATAGAGAAAAACAGGTAATCAAAGCATAAGTATCCTACATTACAATAAATTTTGTACTGCTGTCTATGCAGTTTTCATCCATGAAGCTTAACATTATTACAGCAAGTTGCCAACGAGATAAAATGCCTTATTAATTTAGCATTTTATCTACTAATAGTTATGAAACTCAGGAATATGTCAGTTTAATTCCAGTATGCAAGGAACATATTTTCTTTCTTTATATGCAAGTATTATATTCAGTGATATCTGGGACTCTTGATAGAAGAATTTACTTTCTGTTGAGGAGATATTACTTAGGTTTCTTTTATCTTAAAAAAACTTTGCTGTTGACTAAGAGCACTCTTTAGGGCCACAGCAATATTATATAAATTCTTATTCAGGAAAATCAAAATTTCAGGGGTTTGGGTTTTTTCTGTATTTATTTTTTAATTTACTAATTAAAAATTAGTAATTTTTCTCCATGCATTGCATAAGGTAAACTCATATCCTATGCCTTTGGTGAAGCCTTCATTCCATTGTTCTTTAAAATAAGCATAAGAATGTGCATAGATCTCCTGATCAAAGTCAGAAGTTTAGATAAAAGAAATTAATCTGTAAAGTTAGAAAATTATTTAGTCTAGTTCTAATTCATAGGTAATAATGTACACTTACTATCCTGTAGCCTACCAGATCCACACCAAGCAGAATACTATCCAAAATGTACCATTTGAGTCTGATAAACAACAAAAATTATTTTATAATTCCCAGATCTTCATCTTCTTGCAGCAGGAGATGAGTATTTTTCTCTGGACTATAAAATAAATTGAACCACAGCTAGATTAAGGATAGGTGCAATAAACTGTCTCTCTGCAGCTTTTATGTTCTGTGGTTTTTCTTCCTCCCTGTAAGTAATTCATATTCCTCTAACTTCTCATCTACATTAATTTACATCTCTCTAACTTCTCATCTGAAAACCCTTGTTAACTTTTTGCTTCCTTTCTTTCCTTTCTCAGCACACTCTCTTAAACCTTACATATTGGCCTCTCCCTTGCTTTCTAAAGCACAGTGCCTTAAAACTGCACAAGGGAAAAGGTAATTTTGCTAGGCTCATGCTGAATCTGAGTCTCCTTCACTCAGCATAGGAACACATTGTTTATGAGCCGTGGGTGATTACCACGTGAGCAGGTGAAAATGGGATTTGAGGGGTGAGAAGAGGGTTTTTATCTATGATGCGTTCATCCTGCAGAGCCCGGCTACAACAGCTATAACTAGCCTTTGTAGTGCTAGAAAATTGCTAATAGTTTTGCAAGTGAAGAGAAGAAAAAGAAATAGATGAGGAAAGAAGGTGGTTGCACTTTACCACATCTTACGTCTTACAGTATGTTTATGTTGGATTTAATTCTTGTCTTTCTTCACCTTTTCTTTTTCATGGGAAGTGTCAGTAGTGTGCATTGGTAGGACCAGTGAGATCCCTTACCAGGGCCTGCACTAGCCACCACGCGAAAAAGGTGGCTGTTGAGTGTTGTTGGGAACACTCACCATTGTCCAGAGCACAGAGAAATATCTGCTTAAGTACCTTGCCAGGAGCACTAAGAAGAGGATTCAGCTATTGTCAGAGACTGCAAGAAAATATAATCCATGATTTACCTTTGTACAATGGCTAAAGCAATGCGACAGACAATTGTACAAGAAAAATAAGAATTTTCCATATTTTATCATGACCATGGGAAAAAATTGTAACTGGAGTTATCTATCAGGTTATTACAACAATTACAGTAAAAACTAGGGGGAAAATTAACACCAGGATGATATGTCAAATTTTAGAAAAAAATTCAACTCTTACATGAAACACTAAAGAGCAATTATTTTATTATATGGACAATTTGATAATTTAGATGTTAATAAAGCCTTCCTGATTTGCTATACCTGAGACAGAAACAGTCTAGACAACTTTAAAACCTTTTATCTTTTCTACTTCCATCTCAGAGCAGCCAGTCATGCTCTTGCATGACAGATATTCAAAACATCAAAAGTCCTGTTAATGTATTACTCTTTAAAATAGAAATATGCACAATTCATATCCTTAGAAAAGAATATAGATAACCTAAGGCTAAAATACATCAGGATAATTTACATCAATTAAAAATATCTTAGCCAAGATGAGCTTCACTAAACTTGTGCCATACTACATATGATTCATCCACATTATTTTCATAGTGTATCAATGACTTTTGGTGGTTGTATTAGGAGTAATAACTTTCAGTAGAAAACAGGAATAAAACAGCTCTTCCAAGCAGGAATACCTGAAAACACAGTGTAAACTACAAAAATGTGGCAGTGTATTAATTTAATTGGTTATGTTTTATATATTTTTGTACTCGTCGGGTTCTCTGTACCCCAGCCCCCTGATTATTCTTTTGTCTAACCCACATGTCTGCACCTGCACCTGTTATGCGGCACACGGTTAGCTGTCTGTTATTCTTTCCCGCCTTGGTGAAATCCCTCCCACCCTCTCCTGATTAGTTCAAGTTATTTTCTCCCACCCCTGGGTCCCCTAGCAACTTGCCCTGGTTGGCTATCAGTGGCTGACCACTCCCTTTGCCCCCCCCCGATTGGCCCCTGACAAAAACCCCCTGCACCCTCCTCCCCCCGAACAGTCCCGGGCTGAGGAGGTGTTTCTAATAAACCCTCTGTTCATCTGGAATTTGTTTCCTCCTTTCGTTCCACTGCCTGTCGAATCTCCATCGCTCACACGAGCCCCTGATAAGACAAGAACCCACAGGAGTCAGCCTTGCCTGCGCTGCTCGCGGTCTGACCCCCCTACGACGTCTGTTGCGGTATCCGGGCTGGCCGGTGATAGAGTCATCGGCTCTGAGTGAGCACCCCGACACAAAAAGCTCCAATGATCTTAAGAGGTAGGTGGTTCTCAACTCCTGAGTTTGGAATTTGTTGTTTCACTCAGAAGTCCAGTCTCCTTATCCTGTCACAGGCAGACACTGGGAAATTACAGTCCTTACTTCGTTCACATTGGTGAACTCTGGTGCTCAAATCAACATATTTCCAGTCTTTTTATTTAGTGTGAGGAAGAGAAGAATTCACAGATGGTCAACATTTCTCCCTATTTTCTGGTGCTGCAGGTCACATTATCAGGAATGCTGTCTGTGCATACACAAACCAGGTGAGTGAGGTTGCTTTTGGGGAAAGCACAGTAAAGAGACACGAGGAGATATAGCAAATCCATGTTAACAGTGAAGGAGGTACCCAAAACTCCTGAGATGGGCAGCAGGCTTCAAGTGCAGCCGCCAAAGAGAAGTGCTGAAACACTCGGAGTCACCAAGGCCAGCAGCTCCACTGTTCTGGGAGCAGATCCAGGCCAAGGACAAATCACAACTTGTGTGATGACTCTTGTCATCACAGTGCTAGGGAAGCCACAGATCACAGTGGGAGGCCAGAGGAAATCTTGCAGCTGCACAGAGCAGGAGGAGCAATAGCAGGAGTACATCCTGCAGAGAAGGCATCTTTGCCAACACAGTAAAGTGAAAGGAGCTGGATAATAGGATCTATAAGTTATGTAACAAATTTAGCTTCTAGAGATACAGGTTTTAAAATCTGCAGTCGTTTTAGGGAGTCTCGTTTCTTTTAGCTGTAAAGGAAACAAAACTAAGAACATATTTCACTTAAGGGTCAGACCTTTATATGGAGACAATTGTCATTCCAAAGTACTGGTATGAGTTTAGATGTATGTGCCTGTAGTCAGACAAAACAGTAGTTGAAAAAATGGGATGCAGATTTTGTTTCTTCCCAATAAAAGGTAATGGAGTGCCAAAAAACCAAAGTAAATTAGTGGTCCCTAATTATTACTTCTGGACTAACAGATTTTAGTTTGCAATTTTTTATCCCTGTTTAGTATTAACAGAATATTTTGTCAAAAATGGAGAGTTCTTCAGTTAACTACTGCTACTGAAACGTTATTAATTATGGATTGTCCTGTCTTGAAGTATCAAGGGAGAGGAATCTCCAAATTCAGAAAAATCATGGGTAGATAAACAGTTTTTTATGGTTATAAACTTTTTAGTGGTTTTAGTTTTTGGAAGTGTCATCATTTCTCACAAAAGAAGGAAAACCAAAAAATAATGTATATTTGCCCCAGAAAGTTCATGGTGACCTCCCCTTGTAGAACTCTTTATATAAGTGAATCTCATTTATATTTATAATTTTTATGTTTTCTATTTACTTGCTTTTTATACCATAAATATTTTTATTAATTACATTTTTTAAAAAAGTTTATGACAGGCTAGGGGCCTCACAGACCATGTTGTAAGAATCGAAAACTGTAAGAGAGATTATTTTTTCCTCCCTTCAAATGTAAAACTGTGCTCAGTGGCCTGACCAGGGTTGTGGTTACATTCTGCTTCTCTCTGGTAGGGCGAATATTTAAGTAGCCCATACAAAGTAGGGCAGCTTCAGCAAGAGTAACACAGTGTGCTCAAACTCAGAGCACACGTGTCAGGCTTTCAAAG
The DNA here is from genome assembly GCF_021018805.1 of Prinia subflava. Classification (NCBI taxonomy): domain Eukaryota; kingdom Metazoa; phylum Chordata; class Aves; order Passeriformes; family Cisticolidae; genus Prinia; species Prinia subflava. The sequence goes on along the minus strand of NC_086283.1, from coordinate 70,605,698 downwards.
AGTTTGCCTCAGGGATGCAGGCTCAAACTCCATAAGGAAGAGAAAGACATAGCAGCTGGGCTTTCCATAGTTTGAGTAGATCTTACCCTGAGGCCTTGACACTGAGTCGCATCAATCCTTGCATGTCATTTTCTCATGGAAATCAGAGTGGAAATCAGAGCTCTGTGGCTCTGTCTGTACATTCCCATACCTGGGAAGGTATATTCCACATATCAGTGTGTGTGTTCCTTGTGAAATTATCTTTCATACAGTGTGACTCTGGAGGTAAGAAAGGTTATAGGGATCTAAAGTAATAAGCAGAGGTAAACTATAGAAATAAAAACTGACAGAAAAAAAAAAGCAAAAAATGAAGAAAAGAAGAGACAAGACAAGTAGGAAAAAAAAACTTTGATGGTCTGTGCAAGAGAAAAGTGAGACATATCCTACGCTGAGGCATTTTTATCAGGGTTAAAATATTAAAGGGCTGAAAGTAGTAGTAAATATACTTATGGTCTCTTGTGGATCTGTAACTTTTGACAGAATTTGCCTAAGAAATAAAATAAATTCACTTCTACTCAAGTACATAGAAAAACTCATTCCTAAAGGGGTCACACGGCTTTGGATTTTATGACTTGACGCATTCATGTCATTCTCAGCAAGCCTGGAGTTACTGTGCCACTCATCCATCCATTGCTTGGTAACTCTGAACCTGTCATGTAAGAGAAATTCATCACCCATAGAAAGATGTCACAAGGTGTCAAGCCACAGATTTGTCTTTCTTATCCTTTTGCTGCAAATGAGATTCTACTGTCAAGATGATAGAAAGTTCAAGGTGGAGGCATCTAGCAAAATGTCAGAACCTCACTCACAATGAGTTAGCACCTGTATTCACATCTGAATTGAGCTCTGGTGAGGGTCAGACTTGAAATCAAACTAAGGACCAATTTTCAAACATCCTTGGTCATCTCCTACTCTTAGGTAAATGGAAGAGGGTTGATTTGCTACATCTGCCAACACAGAGTTCTGCAATACAGCTGAGAAAATGTTTCTGGTACATTCTTCCATGACACAGAGCCTCACATATAGTCTGTAAGGAAAAAGGTTAAGACTGAGGCCTCAGTATACCTCAGTTCCAATTCTCTCTTAAGAGACTAATAAAAAATGTTGGGTTTGACTTTTATTTTTATTCAGTCTAGAGCATAAGCAGAACACCTAGGATGTAACTTCATGAAATATAGATTCTTGCTAGTCATGAATTAAATAACAGGGAAAATAACAAAAAAGAGAGAAACTGGGAAATGGAGAGGTGACTGAGAGCGGGAAGAGTTTCTCAAAGATGGAAAATTGTGAAAGATGGATGAAAAATAAGAAGACTGGTTCTCTTCCAATGTAAATATCTAGTTTGTGTCAAAACACAAACATAACTGTGAGAAGTGTGCTCTATCTAAATACAATGAGGAAAGCTTGTGTTTAAAGAAAAATGGACAAGGATAGAAAAAAGAATTAAAAAGGAAAAGTGAATTTCAAAGTTCAAATGTTTCGTTTCACTGGCTTGGTTAAGAAAATAAATTGTTTCTGTGTTTGTAACGGAGACAGAAGTAGCCTGGATGTCTTATGGTTTACATCTTTTGAAGGTAATTTTCTAGTGAAATCGTGGTGAATTAGAAGGATCAGCACACACTAACTTCTGAACGGCAAGATTGTTTGAAAAAATAACTGTGGAGTCCTTTGCTGTTCTTATGTGGAAATACCCCAGGAATATGATTTTGTATGAGTTCATGATGGCATTTTTTTATAGACATGGAGAAGAATTCTTAAAAAATATCAATTCTGATAAGTAATCTAAACTATTTTGTTCTGAATTGTGAGTTTAAGTGGCATGACACTCTCCCACGAGGAATAAAGGAACTAATTAGCATTTATTCAGAAAAAGTAGCATGCTGCCATGGTTTTATATCTTTGTGGATCTTATAAATCATGTTTATGAAGACAATAAAAAGTTAGAAATGGTTACTGCATTGCAGAGTGGTCCATCTCAGACACCCAGTATGTCAACTTTATTTCAATGGTTAAGAAAGGTAATAAAATAAGAAATTGTAATATATGTAACTTATTGTGAAGCAAATAATGGTTAATACAAGGTCAAAAAATACTTGTCAGCAGCTACATCAGCTGCGTTTAGAAAAACGCAGATAAAGATACTATATAAGGAATTCAGGCCCCCATATTCCTAATCTATCTTTAATGCCACAGATTATTCATAGAATGTATATCTAACAGTAAAGTCTGGATTGAGAGAAACTTTTATGATCTGTCACTTGATCATTTTTGACAATGCCTTCTGTTGATTTATTATAGACAGTAATCCAAATCATCTTCATGATTAACACTCCTAACTTTTCATCATGCTAATGCCAGTCACTTTCCTTCAAGAACATACTGACAACCTGTTACTGCCTATCATCTCTTCATTTTTCACAAGCTAAGTAGTTATTTTGATTTGGAAAAAAGTTAAAAGAAGATGAAACGATGGCATCATAGATATCCTCACTTTTAGTGTTACTATATCTAGTGCCTCTAAAGAGTATGGCCTGGTACAGTACTGAATCAGGCTAAATCCCTGTGGGAGTATCTTTGGCTTCTGTACCAAAAGGAACATGTGCTTTCTGAGAACTGAGAAATTATGTCTGCTTATTTAAATCATGGGCATGTTAGAAATTCCAATAGTCATTTTAATTCAGTAGTAAATGATTGGAAAGATGTGAGAGTATCTTGATATAGCACATAACCAGTTTTCTTTAATTTCATTATTGTCATTTCAGAGAGAGTTAGTTTTCGTCTTGAAAATTGATGTGTTAAGAGCACAAATTAATTTTGAAACATACAGGTTCATTTTTGATACTGTAGACATAAACGATTTCTCTTTGGGATAAAGAAACAGGACAGTCTTTTAACTCTTTTTAGAGGATGAAGGACCAGATATTATGTGTTGTTTTAGCATGATACTTGACTTCAAAACTTGGTTGAAAAGCATGGGTTTTTTGAACCTTTTGGTGCCTTTTTTAAGGTGTTTTTTTTTTTTTTTCTTGGTTGTGTTTGTTTGTTTGTTTGTTTGTTGATTGGTTGGTTGGTTTGGTTTAGCTTTTCCTTCTTCTTGTTTTTTTCTCTTTTAATTTATTGTTATTATTGGAAAGATGTACAGCTTTTCAGGTTACAGATTTCACTTGCCCTTTCACTTTCACTCATTTCCTTACTTTTTTCCATGTTTTTGTCTCTGAAAAATCTCCTTTACTTTCATGAGCTTACTTATTCAACCTCTCTTGGTAAATGATCTAATACTGAAGATTTTGGGTCTCTCTGTTTTCATTGCAAAATCTAATCCATCTATACCACCTGGGGCTGCCAACCCCTTGCAGCCTTTCTATTCATACTATAGTCTGGTCCCAAATAAGTGACATTAGGTACTTACTCAAAGCTTTTACATGTGTATCATTCCTGCCAAGGATGTGTACAATCCATTGGACAGAGCTAAGCTCCAGAGGGTACACCTCAGACCTAAGCCATTTAGCACCTGCTTTCTACCCATCCCCACCCTGCTTCTTCTATATAAAAATAATCAATGTGCCAGACCATCTTATGGTCTCAACAAAATGTCCAATGTTTAAACCTACAAATATTTCATGCAGCCAAAAAAAGCCAAACAAAACCCACAAAACAACAACAACAGCAACAGCAACAACATCAACAACAGAACCCGAACAAAAAACATGAGAGAGATAGTCTAATTCAGCACATCTTCTTCTGGGTCTTCTTCTCAGAGTGACATTAATAAAGACCTTTGTCAACAGACAAAAGCATTCTCAGGTAAAGAAACCAAAATCCATTTATAGCTTCCAGCAGTTGTTCATTAAGATAGCTAAACTCTGAAGTAAACATTGTTTAAAGGTTTACCTTTTAAATGGAAACCCACATCAAATTACTAAGCTAGCACCAGTTTTGTATGCTGAAAAATTCTTTTGACTGTGACCTTTCTCTGTTACAATTTGCAACAGGCTTCTGGGCCATGACCTCATAATAATTAATGTTGTTTTTTAATCCTAGCTGACAACTAAGCTCCAGAGAGTATCCTCTCTGTGGGATGGGGAAAAGAATTGGAAAAGTGTGAGGAGCTCATGGACTGAGATGCAGAGAAAGTTTAATAGGCAAAACAAAAATCACATACATAAGCAAAGTAAAAAGGGATTCATTCATGCCTGGGCAGGCATACATTCATCCATCTCCAGAAGAGCTGGGAAGCATCACACATAATGGTAACTTGGGAAGACAAATACCAACATTCCCAGTGTTCCCCTCTTCCTTCTTTTTCATGCAGTTTAATGTGCTAAGCATGACCCTTCCATGGGGTCTGGAATATTCCTTTGGGGTCAGCTGTCCCGGCTGTGCCCTCTCCCAGCCCTTGAGCACCCCAGCCCACTCTCTGCTGCCGTGGGGTGAGGAGCAGAAACGGCCTTGGCTCTGTGCAAGCCCTGATCAGCAGTAAGGAAAGTATGCCTGAGTTTTCAACAGTTTCCAGGACAAGCCCTAAAACCACCCTCATACTAGGGACTGTGAAGAAAACCAACTCTATCCCAGCACGGTAATTAAGCAAGAAATGTACAAACCCCTACATATATTATAAGGCTATGCACACTGTTTTAATCCGATATTTTTAAAGTCTGTAGATTGATGCAATATGAAGCAGAATTGTCCTGAGCTTTCGACATAATCAGGGACAAGAGATCACCTGATAAGGAAGCTATCAACAGGAAATAAAATATAGCACAGCATTCGGTGCAGAGACTCGTGACCTAACATCTGGAAAGCTGAAACATGCGTTGCAAGTCAAGGCTTAATAAGAAATAAAGAACAAAAATACAATGATTATTTCAGGGTCACCGTATTTTTGCACCTGTCAGTAGTATGCATGAGCAAAAAAGAGTGTTCCTCCTTTTTTATTTACTGCACTATGAGAAATTCTAGTGCTTTTATGGGAAAAATGCTCCCAAGCATGGTCAGGCTTGTGAGAATACTGCTTTAAAACTGTAGTGGTTTGTTTTGCTATTTCTCTAGCACAGAAATGACAGCACGTCTCTATGTTTTAAGGCTTTGCAGTAGTTAATTGCAAAATTATTTAAATTATTGCTTCTTTGCTTTATCCCTTTTAGATTTTTCTCCTCTTCCTCTATGTCTTCATTTGTCATGTTTTCTTTGTCTTCCAACTGGTTCTTACACAGAACAGCTCTGCAGTATCCTAGCATAGTTCATGTTGTAGCTCTGATCTCTGCCATGACAATGCAACGCTCTTCAAAGACTCTTTAAAATCATGAGTAGATTTTTCTTTATTTTTCATTACTAATTGACTGCTGCAGAATGAAAGATATTAAAAAGGAAACCTTTCTTTCTGCTTTTCAGAGAATGCCTTACAAGTCTCTGAAGACACTCTCCACATTTTTTTGCACCTTTCCTGTGCAACAATAGTTGAAAACATCTAGTTTCACTTTTAAGATACAAAATTCAAAAAGAGCAACCTGCACATCTTACACAGGCACCATTTACAGACTGCCACCTCAGTATTAACTTTTCTGTGTTTTCCTGAGAATGATAAATGACTTTCTGTGGTGATGTGTGTCAGTTGGTGTCTTGAGTTGAAAAATGTGTATATTATTTTCATCTGTTGAAACCAGTTGGGAGATATTGTCTTTATCTCTTGTAATTCTAGTGCGGATGGGGGAAGGGGGCAGATGCCTTCTGTTAATGAGACAGCTGATAACACCAGATAAGGCAGTGCCTCCTTATCTCTTCCTCCACCCATCCTCCTGTGAGGGACATCACCTGTGAATGGGCCACTTAAGGCCTCTCAAATGACTGATAACATCACCTCATTCCACTGGGAGATGCTCCACTCATGGGAGGAGCCAAAGCCTTTCCACCAGGATAAAACCAGCAATCCCAAACACCAAGGGAGCCTGCTTCCACTGGATTCCTAGAGGACGACTGGACCCTTTCTTGAGGATCATCTCTACTTCAATGGAGCCACAACTGTCACTCCAGGAGGATTTACTTTGGACTGCTTCTAACACCCTGAGCAACAGGGTGTCTTGTTTGCATTCTGAGTCTGTCAGTGGTCCTTTGTACTTTCGCATTTATCTTACTTTGTTTTATTTTTACCTTTTCTGTTGTTTGTTTCTTCTCTCTCTATTCAATTGTATTTCTGACTTGGAGTCCCACTGGTTTTGCTTTCAAACCAGTACAGTTGGTGTGAAAAAGAAACACTGTAAATAAGAAATTGGACTGTATTTAATTTTCCTGTATCAATTGAGGAGCATGATTCCCTTACTCATCCATTTTCCTAGCTCCCAAGCTCAGAGATCAAGTGCTCTTTTTCAAGCTTCTGTCTCAGAGTTTTTACACTTTAAATGACACAAGCTCTTTCCAATGAAGAACATGTTGGACCAAAATTCATCAACAGCAAATATATTACGTAGCAGAAAGCCCCCACAAGCAAAAAACAGCAAAACCACAAAGTGAAACATTTTTTGAAAGAAAATTCTGTTTTACTATTTAAAACAAAAACTAAAAACCAAGCAAAAAAACCCACTAAACAAAACTAAAATCAAAACCAAAATTAAATATAAATAAAAAAGGAAGGACTGAGGGGATAGTATCTTAGTATCTTTTCCTATGCACGAATTTATCCTTCTGTGTTGTTGGCTACCTGCAGCAAGTCATTTTGGAACAGACTTGGGGCAAATGTTGAGTGCATGGACATGCCAAGAGATGTCTGTTCATGCTTAGCTTTTTGAATAGAATCCCCATAAACCACTTGAGAAGTGGAAGGAAAGTTACTTGTCCAATGAGTAACTTTATAACTGACTTGTGAGAAGCGTAGTCTTTCAGTGACACATAAGTGAGCTGCCAGAAGTTATTGGAAGAATGCGCATAAGAAGAGTCTTTGAGTTGCCTGAAAAATACCACCCACGCTCCTTTCTTTTTTAAAGCAGTGATAATAATATAAACTCCAGCCAAACTATCATGTCTAAACTAACCAAAAATCCATGTAATTCTCACTGGGGAGAGGAAATGCAGAAGGAAGGCAGGCAAGTCACTGCTGTGTGTGGGTTGAGAAGATCATGTGTGTGATGATGGACCCACAGGATAGAGGTTGTACAGGGTGTGTGACAGGTACAGCAAGGCTGGTTGGAATGGGTTGGAAGGGAGGAAGTGCGTACAGCTGCCTGGAAGAGCCAGGGAAGCTGATATACTAGTTTTGGACAAACCTAAACAGTAGCTTTGAAGAGCAAAGAAAGTCCTTCCACTGCCAGAAGTTATAGATGTTCCAGTCAATAGAAGTACAGTCCCTGAGGGAAAAGTTACAGAGTCAAAAAGCAACTTGCTTGCATCTCACCAATGAAAAAGCTTAAGGGACAAAGTAAATGAATGTACCTGATCCAATGCAGGTCTATAAAGGCAAATAGTAGCTACTGGTGCTTAATGCAAAAGCTGCTACAAGTTTCCTTTTAAAAGAAGGAGAGGTAATGGCATAGATTTAGGATTGAAACTCGATTGTCTTATGCCAGAAAACATTTTAAGATGCACAAGGCTGAGAGAAAGCTTCTGCCTGTGACATTTAAAATGAAAGCCTGAAAAGAAACTTATTTACGAGATCTTCTCCAGGACAGCAAAATTTTCTAGCTTAGTCTTGGTGAAATTATTCTTAAAATAATTCCTTAATTAAACTTGCTGCTTATCTAGGTTATAATTTTCCCATGAAGTGGTGGACGAGACCTGAAAGCAAACCAAACAATGAGAAAACCCTAATGATTCAGTGAGATAACCGTCTTAAAAAATATCCTGCTCTGGGCATGAAAGTTCTCATCTTGCTCCTCTCTGAGATGAGGTCCAGACATATCACATCTCCTCCTCTGCCCCTTTGCAAACTTAGTGGAAGGAAATCTTGAGTAGCAGGAGGCAGCCAAAAGCTTAGTCAAGCCCTTCTGTGAAGATATTTCAAAACAGGAATTCAGAGTCTATTGAGAAACACACATATCCCATCTTATAGGGACCATCCTTGCCAACCCATTCTACAAGATGCAGAAGCTGACATTTCAATGAAGCCTTGTCTTTTTATCTTGTCTGAGGTGACTGGGAACATCTTGAATTTGTCCAGCTCCAAAATGTTACTATACTTTCCTCTCTTGGACTATTTCCAGCCTGTAAATTGGACCAAAAAAGACATCTTGAATAATAAACATATAATTCTGTGTGATGTGGAAATACAGTTGCCAGATATTTGGATTTTACTTCATTGCTGTTGTTCACAGAGTGAGTCTGAAGTGCAGTGAACTTTATAATATCATGTTCCTTGACAGAAATGCCCTTGCAATAATGAAAGAATAAACAGATGTTGTCAGGTATCGGGTAATATAGCAATTCTGTGATAGCAGAAGAGCTACCAGGAAGAAGGCTGGAAAAATTCGTTCCAAGGGTTTTGCATACTTTGTGCCTTTGCAGTTGCTCTTAAATTTCACTGAAACTTAGAATGAGTGCCCTTGGGGTGCTGGGTAAAACATCAGTAAACACTGGTATTGACTTCACAAGACGGTTGTATTGAGATCTAGGTTATTTATTGCTGCACTAAACACTCCTCCTTTCGTTTCGTCCCTAGCAAGCTCTTTGATAAAGTTTATTTCTCTTTCTGCTTTGAATGTGACTTTTCCTGCAGTGTAATACCAGTTTGCACTTTTGTCAGTGAAGGCCTGCATATCTGTGTGTATTCTGGTGAAAACTGTGTTCTGCAGAACATTCAGGGAGAAAAACCCATTCAACCACCCAGCTGAAGTCATTCCAGGCTGTAGTACTCAGCATGTATTAAACTTCTTCTACTGTTAGTAGATGTTTTGTGCAGAAATCACAAGGCATTAATGCCCCCCCCCGTCCCCAGCAGAAGAACTCTTTCATGTCTCTGTCAGCACAGCATTGCAACATGCCATACTTCTGCTCAACTCAAGAAATTATTTTTTTCACATAGCTTGTGGATAACAACATCCAAAGGAGGGCTGCAGGTGACCAAAATAACTGTAGAGGAGGAAGGAAATGCCAAATAGCAAACAAAGTGTGCTTCCATTTAATCGTCATAAGGAAAACAAATCTTTCCAATAATTTATAATAAGCTCAGTTTAATAGGCAGTCTGTGGGCTCAGAATAAATGACCTAGTATTTTTTTCTAAATAACAGCTAAACATACAGCCAATAGAATATGATTTAGTCCTATAAATAAAAAGATCTCATAGATTTCTTGTAACCAAAGGTAATTTTCAGAGGAATTATGCTTGACAAAAACATGTCATCTTTAATTTTGAAATAAGATTCTGCTCTTAATTGGAAGATTCTATTTTTGCCAGGGAAAGCTGTTTTCTTAACCTTTTTTCTTCAGTGTTCCTTATTATCTATTGAAAAAGAATTTGATATTTTGTTTGTTTATTTGCTCATTTAGCCACTCAGGAAAAAAGTATCTTATTATAAAATGTTATAGATGTGAACAAGGGGTCTCTCCACAATAACAATTGAAATGAAGTGTTTTTAAGAGGGGTTTCTTGTGCTTAGAGATTATTTTGCCTGTATCATCAAATCTGAATAATTTGGAATACACGAAAATATCAGAACTACTCAATTTAAAAAAAGACAACCATTTTTTCATGAATGTATAGACTGTCCTCCTGTTTATATATTTTGAACTGATTCTTGAAATTCTTTAGAAATATAACTTTGTTCAGGTTTTTGTGCTCAGAAGCTCAATATCCTTCCAAATTTCACTGTAGTATGCATTAGAATTTTCAACTCATCTGGCAGATACATCACCAAGTTCCATGGTTGTGAAGTCTTTCATATTAATTCAGGCTGAAAGCAGAATTTGACCCTATTTTTAATGCAGATTTTCCTAAATGTTTACAAATGTTATTAAAATAAATATTTTTAGACATAAAACTTGGTGATAAGTAACTTTACTGTATCACTGAACAATGAGAATACTCACCTTTCTCTGCACATTTCGTTGTTATAAACCACAACTTTATTGGTTGTGTGAGCTCTTTGGTTCTATATGAATATCACAAAATCAGAAATATATTGTCTGAATAGTCTGGGATTTATTTGTTTGGGGATTTTTTGTTTGTCTTGGGGGGTTTTGTTGTTTGCTTTTATATGTTTAAGCACAATTAACTTCTGATTGAATTAAACCAAGTTTGACATATTTTAAATTGTAAATCTATTCTGAATTCCTTTATCAGCATGAGACCTGAATCATGAGACCATCAGATTGGCTTCATCTTCAAAATTAGGGAATATCAAGGTTACTGTTATTATACCTTGATAGGTAATATCTGAAAGAATGGCACAAGACCTCTGCTTGGAGTGCTACTAAAGGGAACCAGTGGATGTGAAGCCATTGACACAAGCTCCATGTTTAGGGAACATAATTGTTGTTCAAGTTCTATGAATGGCCTTGAAGTGATCACTGAAACTGCAAGGAAAAATATCTAATGAATATTTGAAAAAAACCTAAAATAGTTTTTTTTCAAAACTTAAACCAAATGACTGGCTTCATAGATATATTTCTCAGTTCTATACAGTGACCAGTAGCCAATTTTCTGAGGTCAGTTTTGAGAAACACTGAGCTTTATCCCTTGTTAAGTACTATCTTCATGTTTTTGGTTTTTTTTTTCTCTCAACATATGCTTGTATATGCTCACTAATTAGGAACAAAGTCAGAAGGGTAACTGTGTGCAATGGGTCATAATGTGGAACTTTTACAACATACATAAAAGAAAAAAAAATAGTTGAAAATGGTATTCTATCCAGTGAAATCCAGAGTCTGATTTGGCACTTGTAGTTTTGGTACAGTCAATGGAAATATGTCTTCCCCTGCCTGACCTGAATTTGTCCCTAGGACATACAGTTGCAGAATTTTGGTGTTCGATCTCTAAACTATGTGAATGTTGAAATATGATGTACAAATTGCCTTATTATTACTTAGTAAAAGGATAAACAAGCTATTAGAAAGAAAATAAAAGTTATTTGGAATAACTTAATAACTGAGGAGCCTATTTCATATGAGGAATAGTAACTATTTCTCATATGAAATAGGCTCCTCAGCATGTCTTCTTTTAGATTCAAAGTTAACTGAATCATCAGGATCCATATTTCATCTTCAATACCCGTTCAGAACCCTACATAGAGGAAAATACATTAGTATTTCTTTAAAACTTCACAGCCTGAGAATACTTGCAATTTTCCCCCTCTCCCTTCCTTCTGCTGTCCATTTCCAACTGCCTTTTCCCCGGTTGGTTTTTTTTTTTTTTTTTTTTTTTTTTTTTTTTTTTTTTTTTTTTGGTTGTTGTTGTTGTTGTTGTTGTTGTTGTTGTTGTTGTTGTTTTGTTTTTTTTTTTCCAGTCTTCCTTATTACTATCTCCAGTTCTACTTCTTGTTTTAAAGTCAGTTGGAAAATCCTCATATCCAAAAGTCATTGAAAACTTTTTTGACAATTGAACCCAAGTTGCAAGGGTTTTTTTGACAAATGAGTAAAAATTCCTGTTCTCTTCAACTTTTACCATGTATCAGACTGTGCCCTCCCCTCCTTTACGATGATGAATAGTTGTAACACAAATTCAGCCCCATGAAAAACATACAACCTATGTTCACTGATTTTTTCTAGTTTGTCCAAAACTTCTGTTGGACAAAGGTTCATGATCCGTGACATATGTGACACACGATGCACATGGTATCTCTTTTCATCTATGACTCTGATTTTCTTCCTACATCTATTTTATCTCTATTCATATTTATAGTCATTAAAATTATTTTATGTTTTAATTCCTGCTCTTGTAAATAAATAAAAAACTGTACTGAGTCTGAGATGTCGATGTACATTGTATCAAAATATTCTCAACTGTAGATTTATACTCTGCCACTCTGTTTTGCCACAGTGGTGATTCAATTAAAAAAGATGTTCAAAATCCAGTTTTGCAGAACTTAATCTCGATAAATGGGTATTTAGTCAGAAGTATTTTTTTTCTAATTCTGGTTTTATTACTTTATTGAATGGAATAAGGAGTTTGCTCCTTGAATGCTGTGCTTATGCATTTATTTATTGTAAGTGAAACGTGCTTCAGTCTGTAGGTTATCAACATCATTGGTACATAACTGTGCAAATGGCCTGTAGTTAACATGATGAACAACTTCAAGGGTGAATTCTATTTCAAGAACTACACACTTTCTGAAATGTACAGTTCCTGATGTATATATTTAAATTAAGTTCTTAAAAAGTGGTAACCTGAAGCGTGCACATTGTCTTTATCACAGAGAGGAAGCATTCTCCAGGCTGAAATACACAGCAATCCCACTCAGTAACCATGTGGCCTTGAAGGACAGAAGGTAGATCAGTGTGTAACTGTGAGTCTAAACCTACACCCTCTTGCTGCCAGCTTCAGACAAGCAGGATCATCATTAGGGGAAAAAAGTGAGATATGTCAGGGTGAAAGCAATGAGTTTCAGTTTAATCTCTTTTTTTATTCTCTCTAAACCATTTAGCCTGCCCTATGTTTCAGCACTATTTAAAATGTGACATTTTATTATTTTTTTCTACCACTCTGTATGTGGTATAAATGTGTATGTGTCTTTCTTGAGGAAAGACAAACTTTTAACTTTTAACTTTAGTAAAAATCCTGGATTGCTTGATTAAGTTCTTTGAATCAGTAAATACAATAGATGTGTAAGGAGAATAAAGCCAGAATGGCTTTAAATCTTTTTATATTGCATCATGCAATATCTAGTTTTCTAATGTAGATATTTTCCTTGCCCCATAGGGTTCTCAGTGACTGTTGCAAAACTATCACTTTTTACCTCAGAAATAGTTTTTTCTGACTTTTTCTGTGGAAAGATTTTCCTGAAGAAGTGTTGAAATTCCATGGATAAAAGTGTCCCCTGAAAAGTACACTGGTGGCCATGCATATAATCTAATGTTCCTTAATAATAAGTTATGGTGAATGGAAGGACAATAATCTCAGAGGTTAATTTTAACCCATCTCACTATATCTGGCTCAGAATCACCTTGTGAAAGATATTTCTTCTCCTGATGAGACAAAAAGGATACTGTGGAGAATTACAATATTGGTAAATAAATGTTTTGGTAAATACCCTGTTCTACCCCAGCTTGTATAGCCAATGGCTCAGCAAATAGCTTCACAGGAGCAATAATGTGCCTTTTAGAAGTCACAGTTGTCTAAAGAGAAAGCAGAAATCCTGTTTCTACCCTCAAACCTACATGTTTTACATTTTTCCCATACATTTAAGCTGTGAGTTGCTTCTCAGACTCTGCTGTAAGTTTGCAGCTGTGGGTTCTGCATGTATCTGATGATTGCAAGAGTTGTTTCCCAAAGTTTTCATCTAGGTTGCATTGATAAGGAGTTTAAGCTGTGTGGTCTGAAGCTGGCAAAGGAGTCAAGTCTCTGGCAACTGTGCTAGTCCCAGAAAAATTTAGAGGTCTGATTCATCAAAGGCCTTATCTTTCATCTCAAAACAGGAAATTGGACATAACCATGCCAAGGAAATTCTCACTGAGGAAGATATATTATGCTTATTTTTAAAGTATACTATTATCTCAAATACTGTGTTCAATATGTAACCAGCAGTTTCCACTTACCTCTTTCACTGTCATTGTTCTTGTTAGTTTTTATGACCAAACAAAACATAAATAAATCAGTAAATTGGCACCAGGGACAGGAAACTTCCAGAAAATGCTCCATATTGATGGACAATCTTCAAACACTTTCTGTGATCTTTACATAGTTGTACCTTCTGGATGATGTAAACATTTCAGGAAATATTTCCTAGACTTCTTACCTCCACCTATTCCTTCAGTATTTCCTTTCATTTAGTTTAACTCAACTTTTCTGATTCTAGGAAGTAGGAAAAGCTGGAGAGGCTCACTCTCATGGGTGGACATCTTCTGATCCTCCTTCTCCCTGTCCACTTTGCTGCTGTTTCCTCCTGATTATTTCATCCATTTATGGCCTTCTCCTTTTTCCCCTTGTTCTGTTCCTTGACTATTGATAGCTCTGATGCTGCTCTACCTATTCCCTAATGGCTTTTCCTATTGTAGCTTTACTAATTAGATTTATGTGTATTAAAAGGGCATATTGAAAAGTGGGGTGATTTCAGCAATCCCACTGTTTTCAAAGGTGTTATACAGCATGTAGAGTCACTGGCAGCAAGGCTCTCTGGTGAAAAGTGAGGAGTGAGCTAGGCACAGTGAAACACACACTTGTGAGTGTCTGATCATACTACACCTCTGCCCAGAACACTGCATTAAAGCAAAACTACTGCTGGAGTTTCAGCGCTCATGAGCCATCAGGCTACCCTAATTCAGGCTGAGGACCCTGATCCAAAGTCTTTAGACAGTTCTGCTATGGAGCTCTGTGCAGCAGGCAGTCCTTGCTCTTTCTGTTCACTTTCCCTTTTCCTCTCTTGTTAATGGTGAGAATAAAATTATTTTTAGCAATGTTAATGAATTAAAATTTTAATTTCTTCAGAAGAAAATTCCTAATATTTTTGCTGGATTCAAAACCTGTTGAACTGTGTAGAAAGACTAACAAACTCAAGTATAATTTAGAAAAAAATGTTAAGTTCTTTTAGTTAGAATCACTGATAAAGTGTGACTAATTTCTTTATGTTCATGTTTGCTCTCTGTGAGTAAAGTAGTGAGCTTGGTGAAAATTTTAGTAAGAATAGTGATATTTTAAGCAAATATTGCATATTTTTAATGGGAAAATTATTTTCAATTATTGTTTTGAAGTATTACAGTGGAAAACTGGGAAAAAAGGTCCTGATATGGCTTAAGTTTATCCCAGAATTTCCACCATCTTTGACATAACTAAGGTTGTGTTACAGATTTGAAGACTTATGGTCTCAAGGTACAGTCATAGCAACACAGTACTGTGTCTTAAAATAATTTAAATTATTTTTCTTGTGTCACCTGCAGTGCAGCTCTTAGAAGATGTGCAGACAGATGCTAGATAATCTAAAGTAGCTGAAAAACAGGACAAAATAGAAATTTCAGGATGAATTATTGTATTAACAATACAGTAAAAAAAAATCATAAACAGTCTACAGGGGAACAAGACCCCAGTTCACAAGAGATATCAATCTCTAACACTTGATTCTGATTAAGCAAATAAAAAATGTAATGGTAGTATGACACATGAAGAAAAAGACAATACATAAAATTGTATTTTAGAAAGAAAATGTTTTAGTCTAAAAAAAATAAATCTTGCCATCTCTGCCATTTGTGCTTAGTGTGGAATTTCAGCTTGAAACAAAGAAAATAGTATTGTCTGTTTAAAAACAGGGATATTGTAGTGGGTTTCTAGATTTTCAGGTAAAATCTTTGCTGCTAGTACCTCTGGAAATTCTCTTTGACCATTTTCATCTCAATGGCTTGGTCTAAAATAAAACTACTAAACTTTTTCAAATAAAAGAATCCTTTTTTTTTTTTTTTTCTGTCAGATGTTATGGAGGAAATTCAAGAGTCTTTTTGTTCCAGTCGGGATTGAAGCATATGGAAGAAAACAATTCAGCATGGCTTAGTTATGAGTCACCTCCCTGATCCGTTAAAATGAAAAAACTGACAAAGTACAATCTTCAGAGAAATACATCTTAGAGCTCCTCAGATAAACAAAGATCCAAGTTACTGGGCTGCAGCATCCAAACATCTTCGGAGAAATTTTCATCCCCATTCAAGAATTTAGACCTCTAAGCCTTCCTACCTTATAAAATGTAAGGCTGTTTTGAAGCATTTTCAAAGCAGAGACAAGCATTTATTGTGATACAGGGTTGGAACATGCAGACAAGTGCCAGGTGTCACTGGCAATTTTCCTACTTAATGGTCACAGATAACTTGTGGTACATTCCAGCATTTTCGTATCAAGTGTGTCTAGTGATCATTACTTTACACTTAAAAACTGATTAGGAGAGTCACAATGGGAAACACAACACTGAAATGTTATACTTTCCATATAGATAATGTTTTGTTTTGAGATTTAGTTTGTGTGAAAAGCGCTTACTGCTGTACATATATTGAAAGGAAGGCATAGAGACAGTTTTCAGCTCCTTTCAGTCATCACTTTGATTCCAGGATTATGCTGGTAAACACAGAGAATTCTCCTTGGCCTTGAGACTTTCATGTGATCTTGGGAAAAATGGGGTAAGGACAGCAGAGAGAATTCCCTTTTGTGTCCTTAAGTGAAGAAGCAGTGACACAAGCTACAACTGACCTTTCAAAAGTGGGTGCATCTAAATAGATTTAGAATCAGTGTATAGCTGTGACCCTCATTAGAACAGCCTTCATAATAGTGTTTTCTACTTCCTCAGTTCTAGCAGAATCAGGAATCTAGAGAGAATAGAGAGAAAAAATCTTTTGATCCTTTTGCCCTTTAGACTCAAGAGAAACCAGATGTGTAAAGAAGTAATAAAGGCAAAAGAAAGAAATGTCACTTTATTAATACTGGTTTAGTTTTTGATTAGTTACATCATATTCCCTGGCTGCTCCTTAAAAATTAATCACTCTAATCCCCTCTCTTCTTCCCTCTTAATTTGAATAGTTCATTTAAAGCTTTCAGTGAATGATATCCTTCTGTTTATTGCTGTCAATACACTGACTGCATTTTAGAACACCTCATTCTATTTGGTACTATGCCATTTTTTTTTTGGTGAGGTGCTTATTTTTTGGTAGCTATTTGGGCTCATAAATATCTCAAGTACTGCTTTTGTTCCATTTCATTCTTGTTCACCCTCTTTTCCCATTTCTTTAATGAATACAGTCATGTTTATCTTCCTTGAGTAGCCAGTTCATGTTTTCATCCCCATTTGCCTCACTTTTCACTTGTTTGGAAGGCTGTGCAGGGTTTGAGCACAAAGTAGTGCACCGAAGCAGCAAAGGACTCTAAATGAGAAGTTAGCAGAGCTGAGTAGGAGCAAGAGGTCTGAGGAAACAAAGGAGCAAAGTTCAAGGAAGTCAACTGGATTGGAAATCCTGAGAGAAAAAATAATTACTAAGAAGCAGATGCTTGGAGAGGTAAGGGAAAGAGAGTGAAAATATGAGGCCAGAGCAGCTGTCACCCTCCAAGCCCCTTTTTTCTGCCACAGTCAACCCAGCCAGAATCTTTCACCATCTCTCTGACCTCCTGGTGCTCCAGAGTCCCTGGCTCAGCTCTGTATGAATCTGCTATGTGCAGAGCCCTGACTCGTATAACTGAAAAAATTGCAGAACTGTAAGGAAAGGCTGTGAGAAGATCTGTAGGACAGATACACACATGATAAGAGAAGTAAAATCACAGTGCTGTGACCGTGTGGTAAAGAGCTTGTTAGCTCAGGGGGTAAGAAGAAACCAGCAAAATTGAAAGGTGCAAGGTTTTTACACACTGCTGGGATTAAATTTGTGGTATGTAAGAAAAGGAGGAAGAAGCCACAATCATGTCAAATGGTGCAGCATGAATAGAGTGATTGATGTTTTCTTTTTGCTTGGAATTCAAAACACGCAAATAACAACATGTCCAATGAGAAAGGACAGGATACTCTAAGAACTGTGTGTGAAGATCTCACTCTCATTCAGTGTGTTGGGGTGAACAGGATTATCAGTGCCTCCTGAGCAGAGACAGAAGCAAACCTTACCTGTCTTTGAGGCCTTTGGGACAACCTAGGGACAGCTTGCCTCATGGAGGATAGTGCAAGTCCCAAAGAACAGCTATCTGAAACAGGAATGGAAGATAGAGTAGCTGGAGTGCTTAGCTAAACAAAAGGCAAACAATATATTTCGAACTTAAAGAAATGAACCAGTCACTTTGAAGGAAGTGGAAACCAAATTTCCACTAATATAATATATCTCCACAACTTCAGCGGAAATGTAGTGGGAACAGCAGATCCTCTAGGAGCCCTCTGTATCAAGAGATTTGTTTCATGAGCTGTATATAGGGTAATTTTGCAAAAAAAACCACCTGGATATATTTCATATATCACATGAAAAAAGGTTTTTCTTCTTCTCAGAATCATTATATTAGATATTAGCTGGCCATAATCTGAATGATTCTTGTTCTTTTTTCAATTTCTAATAGTGTATGTGACAAGTATTGTTGCCCTTTTAGAAGAGATTTAATACCAAAGGACTGTCTAGTGAGGAACAAAGTCCAAGACCTGTATTTGACATGTCTTCAGAGGTAATTTGTAAATTTTACATTGAGATAGATTTCCCTTGGATACTACTGTGACAGAATTCTGCATAAAATCGTTCTAAGAAGGCTAAATTTAAAAAATAAGCTTTCTACAAGGATTATTAGTGGAACAGAAAACATTTAAGATTTCAGTCTCAGAAAGATTTTGTGTAATCTGTGAATGGGGAATAAAATTAAGAGTGGTGAGATAAAATGGTGTAATACCATAAAATATCTAGCATTTCCAGCAGCTAAAGAGGCAAATACATTCATTAAAAACTTGAGCCCATTCCCAGGAAAATGAGTCAAACAAGCTCCTTGGCTTCTTTTGAGAAGAAAAGTTGCTTACATTAAAATCACTTTAAAGGTTTGAAGATAAAGGGTACTCTATGGCAGGAGAAGGAAGAGAATAATTAAGGGAAAGTTGAAAATACTTGTACGAAAATATTTATTAAGAAAAGTTTCTCACTGCATGAAGTGTCTTGGCAACAGTTTTAGCCTAAATAGTCCTTGTGGATGTGGGTTACCAATTAAGCACTGCACATTAGGTTCAATCCCCTCATTCCTCTATCCTTTTGCTGCAATATTCTCTGCTTGCTCTTCACGGTTGCCAGATCTAAGCCAGTGTTGCTCTGCTAGTCCAACCTGTGCTGTCTTCATAGATGCCATGGGATGATGCCTGCCTTAGTGGACTTAGGATAGGACTTCCCAAGAAATTACAATGCTTAAAAACAGATTTAAGATTGTTTTAGCTTGCTTGGAGCAGGTGGCAATAGGTCTTTTCTGGAGTCCCAAGGATCTCATGGATTACTTATCTCTTTTCTTCAACTGGTTTTCACAGTAAATCTGTTCCTAAAGACTTTGAAGTAAATTTGTTTCAGTGTTTACAGAACTGAGAGATTTCCAGAAGGAGTACAAAATGGAAGAACTATATTGTGATAGTAATAGGAATTTTAATTCTGGTTATATGTTCTAGTCTTCGGTGATATATGTGAAATACAGGAAGAAAGCACATAATTTGAATTGACAACACATTCTAGTAGCCCTCAGTGGCAATACTTGCCCCCTGCTAAACATAAAAGCATGGTCACAGGATCAGAGAATTTCCTGAGTTGGAAGGGACCCAGTAAAATCCTCAGTCTAACTCCGGGCCCTGAACAGGACAGCCCCAAGAATACTATCATGTTCCTGAGAGCTTTGTCCAAATTCTTCTCACACTTTGTCAGGTTTGGGGCTGTGACCACTTCCCTGGAGAGCCTGTTCCAGTGCCCAGCCACCATCTGGGTGAAGAGCTTTCTCCTGATGTACAACCTAAACCTCCCCTGACACAACTTCAGGTTGTTTCCTTGTGTCCTGTCACTGGTGAGAGACTACAAGGAAGAGATCAATGTCTGCCTCTCCTCTGGCCCTCCTGCGGAAGTTGTCACTGTGAAGTCTTCCTTCAGCCTCCTCTCCTCCAGGCTGAAAAGACCAAGTCACCTGACCTGCAGATCTTATCACTTTACCTTCAGGCCCTTCACCATCTTCATTGCCCTCCTCTGAATGCTCTCCAATAGCTTTATATCCTTACACTGTGGCACCCAAAACTGCCTCCAGGTGGGGCTGCCTCAGTACAGAGCGGAGCAGGACAATCCCCTCCCTTGCCCAGCTGCTGATGCTGTCCCTGATGCACTCCACACACGCTTGGCCTCCTGGCTGCCAGGGCACTGCTGACTCAGGTTCAGCTTGCCATGGACCCCCACATCCCTTTTCACAGCACTGCTATCCAGCATCTCATTCCCCAGTGTGTCTGTACATCCAAGGTTGCGCCATCCCAAGTGCAGAGTCCAGCACTTTCCCTTGTGGAATTTCACATGGTTGATTGCCCAGTCCTCCAATTTGTCAAGGTCTCTCTGAAGGGCCTCTCTGCCTTTGAGGGAGCCAACATCTCGTCCCAATTTAGTACCGTTTGCAAACTTTCCAAGTATCCCTTCCAGTCCTATGACCGGGTCATTTATGAAGATGCTGAAGAGCATGGGGTCTAGGATGGAGCCCTGCAAGACCCCACCAGTGACAGGTCCCCAGGCTGATGTCACCCCTTTCAGTATCACTTTTTGTGCCTGACCAATGGCCATCTGCTCACCCATCTCTTGATGTGTTTATCCAGCTGTGAACTGGATATTTTATCCAGAAAGATGCTGGGAGAGACAGCACTGGAAGCTTTACTGAAATCCAATAACACTGTACCTACTGGCTTCCTTTGATCAGCTGGGTGATTTGCCCTATCATGAGAGTAATATAGGTTTAACAAGCAGGACCCTCCTCTCATGAAGGCTGTGCTGGCTGTGACCAATGACTGCACTGTCCTTCAGGTGTTTTTCCTTGCTACCTGTGATAATCTCCATAATTTTACAAGTACGAATAGCAATATCATGAACTTTATTAGCAGAATTAGCAGTTTACAGTATGAAGAGTATTCCTGTTGAATATCAAAAACATGGGTCTAAGGATTTTCATTACAAAAAAGAATTAAAGGAACTTTAAGTCTTTGATTCTTATGAACATCCACATATTGAACTAGGTTTGGGGAAACCATTCCTTTGACTTCAATGTACTGTACATATTAGCAAAGTGAACCATAATAAATATCTCCTGCATTAGTCTAAATATCCATGAAAAACTAAAAACTAATAAAAATCAAATATTTCTTATCATATCTGGAAGGCAGCAGCAGTTTGCGAAAGACAAAGCTTAGGAAAAATCAAAACACATAGAATTCTATATGTATAAATCAATATTGTGCCCAGTGATATTTGACATTAAGACTTTTCTGTCGGTATAGAATACCAAGTGTGCCAAAACTTTCCAAAGGAATAAAAGTTCTGTGTGGAGATCAAACAATATCTTGCTGGTTTATTTCTATTTGTAATGCCTGCAGTGTCAGCTTTGAGAACATGAACAAATGTCAGTCACCAGAAGATTAATAAAAACCAAATACACTCAAACCAAAGGAAGAATTAAAATGTCATTTATCAATATTTAAAATGTAAAAGCAAAGGACAAGTAGATAAACTATTTTATTAGGAATCTCTTTTACTATAATTTAAATAAATTTTGATTACTCTTATTTCTTCCAGATAACATTTACCCAGAAACACAAACTCAGTTAAAAAAAATGATGCAGAAATTTAGCTAAGATCATAAACACAAAGACATCACTGGCTTCAAGGGGTCTTCTCATATTTTTAGAGTCAAGTTGATATGCTTACTTGCTCTTCCGGGCTATTCCATGAATTCTTTTAGTCCTAAATAAAAAGAAAAAAGAATGCTTAAATTTTTGTGTAATGGTGAAAAGCAAAATCAGTCAAAACATAAGACCTGTGTTTTGAATGGTGAATATATGTTTTCTAATTATTTGAGTTATAGGTTCTGAATAACAAAAAAGACTAGCCTTAATTTTCCTAAAAAACATATATATATCTCATAGATTTTTCCGTTATATTTTCAGGGCAAATAAATGACAGTGACTTTGGGAACCTATTGTTTTCAAGCTGTAATATGAGAGTTTTAAAAAGAGGCTGCATTTTAGAAAATATTTGGCTCTTTTCTCTTGCTTGTAATTACTTGATTTTAAAGTGGGTCAGCATGAAGGAAAAGTGTACTTTTTAAAAAATATTGTCTCTTTCCTCAAAGTGAATTCCAAAATGTTTGCATTGAACTGTTTTGTATTCTAGCCTTAGTCTGTTCATACATGTTTTAGTCAGACCACCAGACTGCCCCTCATGCTTTTATAATACATTGCTCAAATATTAAGAATCAGCTCAAGTAATTTACAATGATTTTCAGTAAATATAGGCAAACTACAGCATCTGGGCAAAAACCATCATGGATATTCTAACATCTGTTAATGTGTGATAGGAGTCCACAGATCCTTTTATTGATTAAAAAGCATTGATCCTGTTGTTTTGAGAGGAAAGATCCACTAATGCTTCTTGGATGTTCTCTTCACTTCTGCAGCTAGGATACTAACGTGTAAACCTTTTCTGGAAATAAAATAAAAAATAAAAATAATTGCAATTTATATTATGCAGAATTTGAAAAAGGGAAATAAATAAAGATTAAAAACTGTACAGTGATTAAGGTTCTTTCCATTAGAAAAGAAATCACAATATTTAATTATTTTCCACTGTTTTCATCTAATCTTGCTGGTCCTGCCCTCGTCTGCTACTAGCTTTAGAAGGCACCCGAGTGCAAAAGTTTGCTCACTGTTATTTGGAGTATCACACAAATAACTTGTAGATTATTTGGTATTTTACACTTAACTGCACTCAAGATTTACTTCCAGTAGAGAAATATTAGGATCTGTGTCTAGCCCTCCTCTTTGGCCACTTGTGATAAATTAGAGCAAGTTTAATGCTGTTTTATTAGATGACATTATACATTTTCTTCTGAACTTGTATTACAAGACTTAGGTTTTAAAAGGATTTGATCTAGGCAGTT
The DNA here is from genome assembly GCF_021018805.1 of Prinia subflava. Taxonomy (NCBI): domain Eukaryota; kingdom Metazoa; phylum Chordata; class Aves; order Passeriformes; family Cisticolidae; genus Prinia; species Prinia subflava. The sequence goes on along the minus strand of NC_086283.1, from coordinate 70,582,944 downwards.
ACTCAGCACTGTCAGAGAGCTCCTTGTTAGCACTTCATCGTGGTTACTAGGAGGGGTGGAAAACAGTTGTTAACACTGTACCATCACACACAATCACTGCAGATATAAGGTGAGATGTTAGAGGTAAGATTTGAACACAAAATAGTGTTTTTCAAGCCTTTACACAATATACCTGAAATTCAGACCCTTAAAAGAAAATCAGACTGGATGGAGGCTTATACCTCTATCTTACGACAGAGCAAGTCACCCTGTGAAAGCATGATCACTGGTTAAAGACTAAAAGTCACTAAACATGTGACTTCATTAGAGTATGCTGCATTCATGTTCTGTATGACTGTCATGAGTCTTGACTTTCCTGTCTGTATTCTTTACACCCAACACTGGATGTAGACTCCGCCACTTTTCAACCATTCCCAGTACCTACAGAGAACAAAAAAACTTTTCAAAAAATGTTCTTCAGAAGAATATCCTTTGTATCCCTTTTGAATTTATTGCTGCGAGTCATAAAAATCTGTCCTCTGGATTCCAGTGGTTATGAAAGAAGTTTTCATTCCCCAGCTATTGTCAAATAGTCAGTTTTGTAGATGTTTCCAAATAGGTCATGGATCTCTATGATAACTAGGCTGTTTATTTTAAGGACTGCTTCAACCAGAATTTCTGTATTGCTTTTCTTGCAATATTTTTTGAAATAACTGGCCCAAATTGTGGTATTGATTGCCTGTATCTGGAGTGAATGAGCATAATAAAGATGAATTTTGATGATACTGTATGTTTTTGCAAGCATTTCTTCACTGTGTTCACAGGAAAGGAATTTAAAACCCTCATGATAGAAAAACAAAGGACAAAATAAACTGTAATCAAAGTGCTTGTTGGTACTGAACATGCCAGAGCAACAACTTGTGTGGCTTAGGGTGTATGTGGAGGCTGTCTCAGGTACACTAGAAAAAGCAATTTTAAGAGATCCTAAGAGACAAATCAACTTTGATTTCATTTTTTCAGAACAGAGAAAGAAAGTGAAACAGAATACTAGTTTAAGAGACTGCAAGCTTGGAAAGATTCCCAAGGGTCAGACTTTGTGCAAATGCAGGTGTTTCACTCTTCTGCTTCAATGCCCAGCTGTTAACAAGATTTACACCCATGAGCTGGAATCAAATAATGAATCTGTATATTTCTGTAAATGGTGCTCAACATAATATCATCCAGGTTTGTGGACAGTTCATAAAGAAGTCGTTAAGCATCTGTTATTTATTGAGATGTCAAGTCAAGAAACTTTGTGTAAATGGAAAGGTTAGTAAGACCTTTTACTCCTAAAAGACATCACAGTCTCTTTCAGGAAACACTTCAAGGAGCTTCACTCCTGTAATCAATATATTTCTATATTTGTACACTTAATCAGAGCACATCTGCTTTTTAGTAGTTCAATAAGAGAGACATAGAATCAGAGTTACTAACTTTATTACATTGATTTCTTTTATTTTGCATTTTGCTCAGAGTTCAAAATTAAATATTTTCACTTTAGTAACTACAACTTGACATAAAATCATTCCTTTGGAAAACATTTTTCTCTCTCAAGACAATAGCATCTTAAACTGCAGCCACCGCAATGCATCATTTTAGCTATGAGAAGTCAACAATTCTATAGGGTTCTTTATAAGTATTTTCCTCACTGAGTCTGACATCTGTTACCCAGTATTTATACAGAAAAGCCTGTTGCAGATGCTTGCTAACAAGATGTTGAAAGAATCTGATGATGTGACACAGGACCCAATTTTGTTTCTCCCTAAAATAATACTCTTTTACTGAAGCACTATGGTCTTGCAGACCCACTTGCACTAGACTTTCAGAAAGCATTCTAATCAAAGAAACAGTCTTTAAAAAGTAAAGGGGTTTAACTGTACTGTAGAATTTGCTGTAAGTTACATAAAAAACCCTCAAGACTAACACTTTGGAGATTAATGGAAAAGCTTTACCTGGCAGGCCTTCATGTAGCCAAGAGCAGAGACAATGTGTTGCTGCAGGATGTGGTTTCATCACAGTGCTGTCAAACCCATACCAGGAGAAGCACCACTGCTCCTCAAACTCAACAACCATGGAGAGGCAACCACCTGCACCTGCAAACATGTCAGGACTGGAAAACTCCAGCTTGACAAACTCAGCTTAGGCTTTGCCCAAGACAGATTTTGGAAGCCAAGCCAACGTAGTTATCAAGAGTATTTTTCTCTCCTCTACCAAAATGTAGCAGATGACAAACCTACAAACAACTCATCCAAATTGTTGCTGAAACTGATGACATCTGAAGGCAGGGATGATCAGCTTTTACTACAATATACTCCAGTCTATCTGGATATAGAGAGATGCTACTGAGGTCATGTGAAACACAGAGAGAGCTGAGTAGCTGCAGTGTGGGGCTGTATTTAACAGCAAAGAGTCTGCCTGGAGTTGATGGGAAGCTAAGGAATTCTCCTGCCCCAACATTCTGGTCTCCAGCGGGAGTACTGCTTACATTCACAAGTTGTTAAGAAAGAGGAAGACTATAGCTAATATATCTGATTAAACTATCACTGATCTGCTAACTGCTCTCTTTCACAAATGAATTGGTATCCTCTTTACGCCCCTAAGAAAGTTTTCTTGGTACTCAGCTCTCAATTTCTTTCTAAATGAAAGATTTGCCCCAGCAAATCACTTCATAAAGTGATTTGTTTGGGGAACAAGACAGTATTTCTGGAGTGTTTGAAGAGGCCCACAGGCAGATTGACTTGTCCCTTTTTGCTGCCAGCACCTGGCAGAAGGTTAGACAAGAAGGATGAAAAAACTTTCTGTAATGGAACCTAAATTACTATTTTCATGTTTCTCTCCCAGCTCAGTTCTTGCACTAATAATGCCATTAAATTTCAGTGGAAGGAAAATCTGAGTAAAAGATTTTCCACCATATCTGAGTTCCTGGCCCAAAAAATTGATTTTTGATGATAGCTAAAAACCCCCTCATTTATAATCTCAAGTGAAGAAATAAAATAATACATTTTTGAAGATTGGCTTAAGATTTAAATGAAAAAAATCACTTTTTTTTCTCCCGTGATTACTTATCCAAAGTGTTGCATGGCTGATGAGCAATACAGATTGCTCAAAATAGATCGTAATAGAACTGAATAGAATGTCTTATTTTTTTCTTATGTTTTGTTCAGAACAGAAGGCGTAACCTGAAGCCAAAAAGTGTTTTCCAAAGTGGATTGGTTCTGATGGATGCTTTGATCACATTTTTGAGAGCATTGTCCTGGACTAAATGGAGTTTATCCAATGTGGAGAACTCCAAACAGCAAAATCTGTCCTGTTCCTAAAGAAATCTTTCATAAAATATGCTTTGCCATTCCATGGAATCATAGAAACTTTGACTGGATCTCTGTCATCTAGCCCAGCCTCCGTCTTTAGGCAGGATGGTAGCCAAAACCAAACCAGACGTGATGTAGCCTGGTCTCATTGTATATGTGGAAAACTTCCAGGGATGGTGAGTCTCCAATCATTCTGCACAACCTGTTCCAAAGACGGACATTCTGCCATGAAGGATCTTCTGCATGAGCTGATGGGAATGGGGTCAACTGGTTTGGAAGGGAAATGTTTTGCCAGAGTTACCTGCTTGTATGCAGGCCAAGGTAAGGGAACAGAACTTTCAATGAAGGAAGCATGCAGGAATTCCCCAAGGACTGATGGCAATCTGTTTACCATTCCCTTTCCCCATTCCTCCAGTACTCCAAGTGTAGCCTAACAATTGTTTTTTTCTTCCAGTTACAAGCTCATTTTTTAACCAATGTTTTTAAAGGATATTTCTTGTGCTTGAATTATCAACATCCCTATGGTATTAAACACATCTGCAGTTATTTAAAATCCAAGTAGTATATCAGTTTACAGACTATTGTGTAAAATCACACATGCTTTCTTAGAGAAAGTGAAATTGAAAAAAAAGCATTTCCCAGCAAAATTGTTGAGGTCTTCGTCTCAGGTCCTTCAAATGGCTTGAGAGCCTAAAGCGTTTTCTGTCTCTCCCAAATGTGTTACTCATCCTTTCAGAGGTTACTTTCTTGACTTAGGAGACTGAAAATGTTTTCTCTGATGCAATCTCATCAATTGGTGCAACTAATATGGGGAACAGTGAGGGATGAAGAAATGGAGCTTTGATTAGTAACATTAATTTCTAGGTCTTTTCCTATTGGGTGATGACAATAGGGTGGGATGTGGAAAGGATTAAGGATAGTCTAGACATGATCTAAACCCCATCCTACACATCAGTTTCTGTGCTTGTGCTTTACTTGTTCTCTCTGTGGCGTTTTCCCTGAGTATTCCTGTTCCTAAAGGTACGTCATTATATTCTTCAGCAGGCATTTCACCAGCCTTTCTCTTTCTCTGCCTTCTACCTTCTACCATACAATCATGGAGGTTTTTTGGAAATGACACTATTGTAATATCTTATCCAAATATGAGGAATCGTTGGAGACTGCAAAAGAGAGAAGAAAAGCTTATGAAGTCAAAAATCTTTCTCCCAACATTTAATTCTTTTTTTCTGACAATCAACAAGAAACACTAGCAGAAATCTTAGACAAACCTTACAAAAATGGTCTTCTTGAGACCTACAATAAAACCTTTGAAGGACTTGAGCCACAGTTGGTGTTCTGCTGTCCTGAACTTCCCCCAGGCATGACTGACAGTTCTGCTAGTAAGAATCTGTGTTGACTTCAATCGTTGGATTTTTTTCGTTTCCAGTCATGGCTGATGAAGTTTCTCTATATACAGCCCAGAGTCTAATGTCTTTGGGTGGTTAATAGGTACTCCTTGTTCCAGAGAAACTCTGAGGGGTGTAAATAGTAATTTATTGTCAGAATAAAAGTCTTTGAATTTCTTTCACCCACCCATAGGCTATAACTTCTCAGAGGAAGTCACTGCTCCCTTAAAAGGCTGATAAGGTAGTTTGTAGTGGACAGTGGGTGAAAGATAGGAGTATCACTTCCTGCTTGGGAAGTGAAAGATTCTTCTGTATGTAAGTTTTCTTTCAGACAGTTTAGTTTTTGACATCAGAAATGATAACTGGTTTTGACTACTTTGTTCTTTGTTTCTGTGTATTGATAAAATGTAGATACCACAGGAATCTTCCATATATGTCAAGTAACAGAGAAGCCCCTATTGTGTTTTCCTTACACTGACAAAGATCTTTGCACTGAAATCTTGTGTGCCTGATATGCATAGCTGCTGTAATCACCATTATATCTCTGTGGCTTTGCCCTGGGAAAACTGGGCAAGGCTGTTTGGGTCAGAATGAATGACCGTGCTGTGCTGATGAGGCTTTTCTCTCTCATTTTATCCCTTCTCATGTTTCCCTTTCTTGGCATGCATGTGGGCTTGTATTGCAGGCCTGCAAGCAGAGCTGTGGCAGTTGTGTTGATGAATGTTAACAAGGCAAAACCTGGTGCAGTTCCAAGCAATCACTTTGCAAGTAATTCATTTGGATACTGAATACCTAGCCTGCAGTTTTTACACATCTAGCTGAGAGATAGCTCTTCACATTAATTTAACACTCCTTCCATTATCATCCCTTTCTACACCTTCTTTTCCTTGCTTTCTCTCTTATTTGTATGCTGCAGTGTGGCTGGATCTGTACCTAAAAACAATCTCTAGCATGATTCCTTCTAAATGCACAAGTCTGCAGGCTCGCATGCCATGCTGGCCAGGTTATTATTCAAAAGGGAAGTCCCACGGCCAGCATACACCCCTGCCCTCACATGTGCTTTAAACTTCTGTAGTTTAAGAATCTTCTAGTTCAGGAAGCAGGAGGTGAATGCAGCAATTTTTTTCTTAGGAAGAGGTATCTGTCTTAAAAAGGATAAAAGGGTGGTTGTTGCCCAGTTTGAAGGTGTTTTTTCTACTTTTGTGAATTAAACAACGCTGTCTCTCTCCTCTCTCAGCGGAAAAGCTATATATATATATAGGTATGTATACGTATATACAGAAATTTTATATATGGGCTGTTGTGGCAATTGACCTGTATTCAGGAGGCTAGCACCTTATGTAGAGAGCCTTTCATGAGCCAAGGTGAGGACAAAAATCAGTATGATCTGTCTCTAAACAGCTAGTAAGGTAAGACATGCCCAAAGCTTCCTGAAATAAGACCATGCTACTTAAATTGTTGTCCAGGTAGGATGCTTATGACCATGTAAGGTATCACAGAATCAGGGAATCACAGAGTCACAGAATCACAGAATCTGTGTTGATTGACAGAGACCTCCAAGATCATCAAGTCCAATCCATGCCCTAACACCCCAACTAGACCAAGGCACCGAGTGCCTCATCCAGACTTTTTTTAAACACATTCAGGGATGGTGACTCCGCCTACTAAACTTCATCCCATTGGACTCTGCTCATCCATCCAACTGTTCCAGGTCTCTCTGCAGAGCCTTCCTAACTTCCAGTAGATCAACACACGCTCCCAGCTTAGTGTTGTCTGCAAATTTATTAATGAAAGGCTCAATCCCCTCATGCATGTCATCAGTGAAGATATTGAACAGAGCTGGCCCCAGCACAGACCCCTGAGGGACACCACTGCTCACTGGCTGCCAGCTGGATGCAGCACTGTTCACCTCCACTCTCTGGTCCTGCCATGCAGCCAGTTCCTGACCCAGCACAGAGTGCTCCTGTCCCAGCCGTGGGCTGCCAGCTTTTCCAGGAGTGTGCTGAGGGAGAGACAGTGTCAAAGGCCTTGCTGAAGTCCAAACAGGGAACACCCACAGCCTTTCCCACATCCACAAGGCGGGTCAGCTGGTCATAAAAGGAGACCAGGTTGGTCAAACATGACCTATCCCTCCTAAACCCATGCTGGTTGGATCTGATACCCTGGCCATCCTATAAGTGCTGCATGATAACATTCAATATAAACTGTTCCAGTACCTTACCAGGTATGGAGGTTAGGTAACTGGCTTATAATTACCAGGATCAGTAGCTCTGTATCTGGACACCCTCATCTTGGATGGTGTCTCACCTTGAAGACAGCATCTGTCAGACATCAGTGACACTAAATGTCAGGTGTGCACCTTGGCAGCCAGTGGATATAGATGGGTCACAAACAAGAAATTGCAAGGCAGGCACCTAAAATAGATGGCAGAAACTGCTGTGTCCAGAAAGCTGCTCTTACTGATCTACGGGGAGTCTGGTTCAAGTATGTAAGGACATAAAGTCCTTGCCTCTAAAATCTGGTTATTGACATGTGTCCCTAACAATTTACTTTTCAGGTGTACTTACTGAGGACAAAGCCAATACAGTGCAGGAAAACAGTAACTTTGATGAAATGTTTCTCTGGAATAGAACATGATGTCATGGCACCCAAGCTTCATGTGAATAGCTTGGCTATTGCTCACTTCTATGTCCATTACTGTTTTGGTGCGTGTTTTACAGGTGCACAGTATGATTGCTGCAGTTGCTCTTAAAAATCTGTATCAAATGGAATGCTTCAGGACTTAGAACAATTAAGTTAGCAAAGTTGCTTATGTAATACATTCTCTCTTAATATATTTTCAATTAACCGTTGATATGCCTCTCAATATTTATTAGTTTTCTAACTACTAAAAATACTTACACAATTTTCTGGACATAGAGAAAATGTGAACAGATGTGAATACTTTCCAGAATGTTTATTTTAGTGTTTAGAGATTAATGTCTAGTTTCTGCAAGAATGTCTTTTCCCTGTACATGTAAACTGGTGTATTCATTAATATTTTGCAGTTGCCACACATATTAGTAGCAGTTATTGTATTTCACCTAATTTAGCTACAAGATCCAACATTTCTTTCAGATATTTGTCCTACTAAAACAAGTCATCTTTCTCCATGGTATTTTTAACAAAAGCACCATATTTTGTTTGAGATTACCCATCCCATGGTGACACAAAATTTGAAGAGCTCTTTTTAAGGTCTTCCACACTTCAGACCAAGTAATAGCAAATAAGAATAGGATGAGATGTGGATCATCTCCTTCTCTTGACTCAACAGAAACATCACTGAATTTTAGTGTATGTGCATTGGCCTGTAACTGAGCACACTTTCTATCTGCTCCTCAATTTTCAGTTGCAAGCAAGGTTCAAGGACAAAATATCAATTTCTTCCTTACAGGGTTTTTCTCTTATTCCTGGAACTGTAACAGTAGGAAGCAGAATAAGAAATAAAAACTATTATATAGTACATCTATAAACTAATAAGCTCTGAACTAATACTACAAAGTTATGTCCTTGAAATTGATTTTAACAATTTAACACTGATCCAGCACTTGATCGAGACCTTACCTTATTTATATTCCAAATCATAGAATATCCAGAGTTTGAAAGGACCCAGTAGGCTTAGTGATATTCTGCACAGGCCAGACCCAGGAGTCACACCATGTGCCTGAGAGCTTTATTCAAATGCTTCTTGAACACTGTCAGGCTTGATTCTGTGACCACTTCTCTGGGGAGCCTCTTCCAGTGCCTCAAAATCCTCTAGAGGAAGAACTTTTTTCTAATATCCAACTTAACCCGCCTCTGACACAGTTTCATGCCATTTCCTTGGGTCCTCTTACTGGTCACCTGACAAAAGAGATCACTGCCCCTTTGCTTCTCCTCGTGAGGAAGTTGTAACTGCAATGAGGTCTCACCTCTGTCTATTCTCCAGGCTGAACAGACCAAGTGATGTCAGCTGCAGCTCAAATCACTTTCCCTCAAGGCCCTTCACCATCTTCACTGCTCTTCTTTGGACACTTGCCTAGCAGTTTAGTGTCTTTTTTGTGTTTTGGGACTCAAACTGCTCTCAGGCCTCAAGCTGAGGCCACCCCAGTGCAGAGCAGAGCAGGACAGTCCCATCCTTTGCCCGGCTGTCAGTGCTGTCTGTGATGCCCCCCAGGACAGGGCTAGCCCTTCTGGCTGCCAGGGCACCGCTGGTTCATGTTCAACTCACCATCAGCCAGGACCTTCAGATCCCTTTCTTTGGTGCTGATCCTTAGCATCGTGTTCCCCAGCCTGTCTCCTATGATTTTTTTTTAAATAATGTTTTCCTGTGCTATTGGTTCATTATATTATAGTGTCATCCTTCTGCTGTATTTCTAGCTGTCATTTCAGAGGTTTCTACTCAACCAAGAAATTTGTGGCAGCACAGCCACAGATGGCTGTGCTGCCACCTGTGTCAGTGTAGCCATGGAACATTGTGAAGCACCAAGACTGATAATGCCTGAGGTGTGGCTCAGGTTTTTGAGCCACACAGAAGCCTGAGCTTCACTTCACTACTGTCTCCAATCACCAGTCTCTAAAAGATGATGTGATATGAATTTTCTAGACAGCACATTCTTAATAAAACTGAAAAAGTAAAGACAGAGGGTAAACTGATGAAACACACACACACAAATTAATTACCTTTTGTTTCCTTCTTAATTTCAATATTTTTTAGAGTTTATTTGTAAATAGAAGAGAATATTAAGAACAGCAAGTGCTTTATTTCCAGTCACTCACTGTGATTATCTTCTTTTCATCCATCCATCCATCCATCCATCCATCCATTTCATCTTTCAGTCTTCACTCATCGGCTTATAAAATATTTCTTTCTTCTAGTATCTTGCTTCTTGTCCCCTTGCCTCAGGTATTCTTGCTTTACCTGCCGTTTGTCACAGTCTCTCTGCTTTCAAAACATAATTATCACATTAGAAAACCTCATTCAGTGCTACAAAAATATCTAGCAGGGATACATGCATATGAGAGAAAAGCAAGATGGAATAAAAAAAAAAGTAAGGCAAAATAGTACTTTCTCTTTAGAGACCTGTGAAAATATTTATAATGGCTGTGCTAAGTATTTTCCATCCCAGCTAGTTACCTGAGTAAGAAAATCCCAGATAATACTCAGGTCTTTAATTTTCCACCTCTCCTTCCCCTTCTCAGTGTGTTTTTTCTTATTTTAGCACACTTAAAGCATCCCAGTCACCTTTATTTTCACTGAAGGAAACAGATCCTACTTTTTATAAACCTCAGGTCTCTTCTGTTCTTGAGAGCCTTTTTATACTTGTATTATTGCACTTTTTAAAAAGAAGGTGCCTTAGAAAAGTTCTCCTAGGCTTAAAAATTATTATCTGATATCCTACTGACAAAGAATATCATTCTTCCTCTCAGTAAAAAATACTGAAAACAAACAGAAAGCTGTAAGAAATGGAGCAGAGGGGTAATTTTTTAAAAAAGACTGTCAGCTATCTTTTAGAGAGCAGAGGGCATATGATAAAGCCAGAATAGCCAAGAAAATCAAACCACATTAAGCCTTGCTAAGGAAAATCAAAAATACACACATAGCAGAGAAGGAGATTTCTTGTTGCAGAAAAAGAAAAGACAGGAAAAACATTCAGGGGCTATGATGCAGTGTAGAAGGGATTCAGATGTAGGACAAAAGTGATGTGATCTTTGCTTCATTTTCCAGTAAGAAGGATGATGCAAAATCACCAGCAGAATTATATTTAGAACCAGAAATAGACATGTCTACCTGTATAAAGCCAGCATACACACACTGAGATAGCAAATGAAGTCTCTAGAATATTGTCTGGTCTACAGAGTCAGGTCTAGTAGAAAGATTTTATGATTGAGCTGCTTGAAGTGATACTGCTTGACTGCAGAAGAGTAAAGATACATGTCAAGGAAAGGTATTAAAGAAAAACATGATACAATCTGTCCAACACAAATCTTGTGAATAAATTTTAGAAGAATGACATAGGAGTATATAAAAAATAGGTTGTATTGAGTACATTGGCAAAACTCATTAAAAAAAGGATTGCCAAGGATGGTTTTAGTCATGTTAAATAGGCACTTTGATAATGTATTATTTGAACAAAATGTGGATGATGGACTTATCGCACTAGATTTCAAGAAAACATATCATAGAATGGTAACTCATAGCCAGGCTAAGATGATGGAAATGGTCATTACTGCAGAAGCCAGTAGAAAGGAAGAAATGGTGAAAGGAAATTGTGACAGACACTGCTGAAAGGACTGGGCAGAAGCTACTGGTGGAACCTTCGAAAGCTTGACAGTCTGATCTTAGTAATGACTTGGGAACAAGAAATGAGAATGTAGTAATTAAATTTACTGATAGTGCAAATTTGAGAAGCATCATCAATACTCAGGAAGAACTAAATGACCTGGTCAAGGAAACTAACTGAGAAGGGACAAAATTTAATCATGCAAAGTGGCATCTCATGCATTTGGCAAGATCCACTAATATAAACAGAGAAAAAGAAAGATTTAGTGTTTTAATCAATCACAGGATGTCTGTGACCCTCAAACGTTGCTATTGTCATGAAAATAAATGTATCAGGTGAGGTATTCCCACTCAAGACAGGGAACTTACAAATCGGTCTGAATAAAGCTCTTGATAAGCTCCTGCATGGTCACACACACACAAGAAAGATTAATTCAGGCTGCAGAAAGTGGCAATTAGTGCTCCTAAGATGATCAGAGTAGTGACAAACCTATCTTACACAAGAAGGCACTTGACTTGTTTAGTATTGCCACACAAGGGAAGAAAACAGGGTATAATTGCCCTCTCTAAAAAATACCGGGGAAGAGAAGAGCTATTAAAGCCAAAGGATGGTGCTGGCACAAGAACAAATGAGTGTAAGCAGACATGAATAAGTATGGACTAAAATTAAATGAAGGTTTGTGTGAAAGGAATGAGGTACTGGGACTGCAGTTACTGGATTGAATCAGAGGGGCAAAATTTAATTAGGTTTGAAATGAAGCTTCACACATCTCTGAATGAGATTATGTGGTGTGTTTTCTGATGTTAAAAATGGACCAGACTCAGAAGCTCTCTTCCATTACTGTGGTTTTTGCTGCTATTTTTGACAATAAGAACATATGGCGGCTATTACAGTCATACAAGTTTTTAAGGGCCCCTTTATGTGTTATAGGAGTGCACAGAAGATTTTTATATACTGTAGATTTCTTGAGTGTGTTCATGGAGCCACAGAAAAAGCTTATAAAGGAAATTAATATGGACCACCTGTTCATCCCATCACCGGTGCCATATTCTTAAATGTTCTGCACAGTTAGAGTCATATATTTAAGGCTCCTGTCACTTTTCTTGAGAGACTTTTTCAGGGTCCAGTTGATCCTTCTTAGTAGCAATTACAAAATTACAATTTCCTGAGAACAATTCCAAATCTACACCTTCCTCTGCAGTCATTACCCTATTCTTAACTATTTTCTGAAGGTGCAAAACATTTCAGCTGCTTCCCAACATTTAATGAGTATTTAGTAATTTGCATTTACCTCATAACTTATCTTGCCATCAATCATTACCACAGCTCTTGCTATAGTTTTTGTAACTCTGTTGTCAAAGAAATCAATTATATTCTGCTTAATAGCCCTCAGGGGGTAGGAGAATGCATGCATCTAACATTTCACTTTGAAAAATTTATACTATTTAAAAAAAAACTATTTTAAAAGAACTGAGACTTTCACTTTTTTAAGTTAAAAGCAAACCCTGGTGAGTTCTGAGACCAACACCTGCACCATTAATGAGAGTTTTCCTCCACAATGACCTGTGCGACTTCCCTGATGGAAGCCCTGGTCTGATATTTCCAGCATCTTTTCCTAAAATAGCCTGTGTTGACCTGAAAGCACCTCTTTCCCACAGACACTGTGCTGGAACAAGTCAAAAAACTGTCTCTTTTCATGATAATACTCTGAAAGAAAAAAGAAAAAGAAGAGAGTCTTTTATATGTTTTGAGTTCTTATATTTTTATCTATAGTTTAAAAATATATGAACACTATTATATTATGAACATAGCCATTCAAGGGCACTGGGAAAGGGGAAGAGGAGCAATTCTTTCTCCCTTTATCTGGGCCATGGCAGAAGCCAACACTGAGCTCACCTTTCACTGTAAGGGACTGAAGGAACAATGGCAGTGATCACCAAAACCCAGACACCCTCAAAAGGATCTCAAGTGAATCTGTTCATTTTTTCCCAGAAAACAACTTTAGATGCTTATGAAGTAGATATTAATGAGTAAGAATTTTTTTGCATTATCCTCTGAGTTTCATAAAGAACAACAGCCAGATTTCTTTTTAGCTTTCTCCTTATATCTGTCCAGCATAGCTACAAAGAATTAGTCTCTCAGTGCACCTAAGAGTACCAGATAATTTTTTTTTTATGTGAAAAAAAAATTTTGCTAAACATAATGCAGACCCCTATATTTATATTTGCCTTCCTAGGGGCCTGGTAGGTATTTACTGCAAGTAAACACGCAAAGAACACTTTTTCAGAACAATTTGTTATACTTTCGGGTAAAAGTCAATGAACAATAGTTCCCTCTATAAGAAAATAAATTTTTGCAACATTAGTTCATTTTTTCTATCCCCAAACCTAATTTGTGTATAGAATGCTAGTAAAGTATCAACATAATCATTTAAGTTGTAAAATATAGGCAGACAGGAGAATTATGTTTATTTTTTTTCTTTAGACAAGGATTGATCTTTACATAAGATTGATCATGAATTTTGTCCCATCTCTGAGGGATTAAAAATGTTTAAATTTTCTGCTAATTTTGCTGCTTTTTTTGTTTATTAATAGCACAATGGGAAAGGTGTCTCTGACAACCAGTTAGTCTCTAAGTTTTATGTAATAAGCACATAAACCTGACTGCATATTTTATTTTTCTGGAAAACAAAAGATGTGCAATGAATCAAGCCAGGAGTCTTGTCACCTAATTTTTTCAAAGGGAGTGTGTAAGACCTAGATTTTCAGTAAAAATATTAACATCTTGGGAAAAACAGCTTTACAGCAAGCCATCTTGCTCAGAAAGAAGAAATGGTTGATTTATGCATATGTAGATCAGAAAGTGACTGCTTAATGCTTTTGTTTCTGCATTGTTGATTCAGATCCAACAAGCCATCAATGAGATTTAAACATCACTAATTTTTGCTGAGATTTGTGGATCCTGGATGATTCTGACACTAAAAACTTGAAGTGAGTAATTGTCCAGTTCTGTCCTAAGCAAAGGATAGCTGGTCTGCAGTGGTCTGATAACATACAGTATTCAGACGAATAGCAGACTTCAAAAGATGGATATCTCCAAGTTAGAGACCACATTTCTTTTTCAAAAGTCCAGGTATTCATTTAAGGTGGTTTAGCATTTGATTAGGTGCCTATGCATATATTTTAATCAAATCCTAATTATTCATTCAGAAAAAAAATAAAGAGTTATTCTTAAAAAATCAGTAACATAGCTGAATAGGTTATATAGTGTAAGAACATGTACATGCATAATACAGAAGATATACTAATAAATATCAATATAGATATTAGATATAATAGTGCTTATACAAAGATATGTTATTCATTGGTAGACACCTTCTCTTTTTTAGACTGAATAAACCAGTTGTCCTTGTGACTGTCCTTAGTCACCCCAAACCATCCTTAACTAAAATAAGGACCCTGATTATCATTCCTTACCAGAAAACAAAATTATCATTCTACCTTTGGAGCTTTATCACATAGGTAATTACTACCTACACCAGGTTAGTTTCTTCCAAGGAGAAATATGTTGACATCATGGAAGATTTAAAAATAACATTAAGATGTGAGAGGAGATTGGAAAAGCACCCTTAGTCAAATAGTGGAATGTCAAAGACACCATTTACACACTACAAAGCTCATTGCTGACAGAAGTTGGCCTATGGCAATTCTGCCACCAGCACCTCTTCCATGTTTGTCAGAAAGAGCCAAGCTTTGCTATGAAATATTCATTTCTGGTAGATCCAGCTGCTCAACACTGTCAAGAGGATGTCTGTCAGCCTTGGAGGCAGCTGTACTTGTAAATTAATCACTCTGGTTTTATCAACAGCAAACATATCTCTTTAGAACAACTTTTTTTCTTATTAAAGGAAAAAAGTTTCTCACTTTTTAGTTCACCTCACTGAACACAGGCATACAGGTGAAATGGCTGCAGCAGAATTGTGCTGATGATATTTTTCCATCACTTGATATCAGAAAGACCAAGAGCAACAGGACAAAAAGGTGTCTTTAAGGGAGAGAGTAAATCCAGAATGCAAGTTTTTTGGCTCATCTTGTAATTATCTTGCCAGCAAGTCTTTTGTTCAGATTGAATTAGAGTGACTGAGTTCTTGTTGCTAATCCAAACAAAGATTCTGGCACAAAAAAATCATTTCCAGAATTAGATCTGAAACTTTTTTGTTATGAACTTTAAAAATTAATACTGAGAAGTAATGGTTACTACCAAGTCAAAAGACTGAACAAAACAAAACAAAACAAATTTTGAAGTATTCAATTCTGCCCTCATCAGCAATGATACTATGTCAAAAGAAGAACCTACACAAGTGAACATGTTCATTATCTTCTTTGAAACTTAAAAATAAACTCCTAGTTCTTGATGATTTTATTCCTCTATAGCCATGGAGAGTGCTAGGGTCCTTATTGCAGCTCAGTGATACAAGATGCTGTTTGGAAGCTGCAACTTTGCTGTGTGGATACCTCTAAAATCACATTGATTTCAGCAGAAGACAGAAGGATCTTAACCCAATGGCACAAGGTCTTTGTGTCCTTTCTTCCCACCAGCAGCCTCTAGTCAATGGAAAAATCCAAAGGAAATCTGAGTGACATTTCCCAGTCATGACGTAGAGGAGGAATTACTGGATCACCTCAGTTTCTTGCTAGAATCTTCAGGTAAGCACTTTCCAAGACATCCAGTCCAAAATGGAGAGCTGTGATACAAACAAGACAGACACATGGCAAAAATTAGAGGTTCAGTATGGAAAAAATAATTTCTGAAAAATGATATCAATTGTCATCTCTTGAAGAGAAAATATGAGGAACCAGTTCTTTTAAATTTTGTTGCTTTTTTGGTTTTTGTTGTTGTTGTTGTTGTTGTTTTTGCCTGTGGACCTCTAAAAATTTTTAGCTCCTTTTAGACATTTTTATTGGTAAAATACTTATATGGCATATAGCCGTCTCTCTCCTCTCTCCTCTCTCCTCTCTCCTCTCTCCTCTCTCCTCTCTCCTCTCTCCTCTCTCCTCTCTCCTCTCTCCTCTCTCCTCTCTCCTCTCTCCTCTCTCCTCTCTCCTCTCTCCTCTCTCCTCTCTCCTCTCTCCTCTCTCCTCTCTCCTCTCTCTCGTCTCTTCTCTTTTCTCTCTTCTCTCTTCTCTTTTTCTTTATTTTTTTTTTCTTAATTTTTTTTCAAATAAGAAAAAGCTGTCCACCAGATTTCATATGACCTTAGAAGTTGTCCACCAGTGCCCACAGAATCACTGGACATTTGTGTTAGGCAGATTCAGTGCAAGAATTAGTTTTGTCTTCATTTACTTTTCGCTCTCTGACAAAAACTCTCACAAGCTTCCCAAGTCCTAAATCTGCCAGTAGCAATAAGCAATAATCTTCCACTAAGATTTGAAGACAAAAAGCAAAGAGAGAGAGAGAGATCAGGGAGCCAAACTCCTTCTGGAGAGGCAAGCAAGCCCACTGAGTCACAGGTTCAGCAGCTTTTTCTGAAGTGACTGCTGCTCACGTACTGGATGTAGTGGGTTGGATTTGCTTGTGGTTTCTGTTTGGTAGTGTGGTTTTTTTGGGTTTTTTTGTGGTGGGTTGTTTTCTGGTGGGTTGGTTTTTTTTTTTGGTGTGTGTTTTTTGTTGGTTTGGTTGGTTGGTTGGTTGGTTTTTGTGTGGTTTTTTGGTTTTTTTGTTTTGGTTTTGGTTTTGGGTTTGGGGTTTTTTTTGTACAACAAGGCAAAGCTGCTGTCCTATACACAAAGTTGTACCGTGTCAATGGTACAACTTTGTGTTTCTCTTTTGCTGAGCAGAAACAAGAGCTCTTAGTTCATAGATGTTTCTGCTCTTTTGCTGAGCAGAAACAAGAGCTCTTAGTTCATAGATGAGAAAACTACCAGGCTGCAAAAAGGTGAATTGGGATGTACTATGGGTGTACTCTTACAGATCACAAAATTTTACACTCCTTTTCCTGCCCCCAATTTTCAAATTTATCTTTACACATTCTTTCACTGCTCAGTAACTGCTGGTTGTTCAAGAGACTCCTTTGTATTTTCACTGGATACCATAATCATTGTGTCTTTATCTACTGGATTTGAAGTTACCATGTCAAGTATTGATTTCTAGCATCACAGCCTGGGTGGTAACTTTAACAATTCAATTGTCCTTAATAGCCAATTCTACACCTTTCTCTGCTGTCTCTCTCTATTGCTGACTGCAGAATAACACACCATAAAATTGCTAGCACTTCTCTCTGGATTTAAACAGCTTATAGTGAAGTAATATGAATTCCTCAAATGCAGATTGCCGTAATTTATCAAAACTGAAAAATGGGAAACAGTAAGGAAAGAAAACAACTTTCAGACATCTCAAGTATAATGAAGAGGGTGATATAATTCCTAGTAGTTTTTGAAGTAATCAGAAGTCAAACTTCCCAAGGAGATAATATGATTTTAAAATGCATCCATTCTCTAAAGTGCTCTTGTTATGTCAAACTGAATTCACATGCAAACAGACACACCAAAGTTTATAGCTGCATTGCAGTTC
Organism: Prinia subflava; assembly: GCF_021018805.1. Lineage (NCBI taxonomy): Eukaryota > Metazoa > Chordata > Aves > Passeriformes > Cisticolidae > Prinia > Prinia subflava. The sequence continues at coordinate 70,565,361 of NC_086283.1, read as the reverse complement.
CTAGGAATCTGATAACTTAATCTTATATTTTCATATAAATATAAACCAGGATTCTTAATCTCAGTGGCTTGTGGCTGCCAGCAGACAGCCAGTGGTACTACACCTGTGTGCACAGCTGGACATTCCTGGAAGTAAAAGTTGTGGAGGAGACTTATCTGCAGTTTGCAGTCCCAGGACTTGCAGGCTGCCAGGTGGGCTGGATGCCTGTCAGACACCTGGAGAAGGAGCCCTGAGGTGGGTACAGGATCTGCATCCCCCTCACAGACAGCACCAATCTGCTGCACTGGGGGAAAAGACACCTCTAGATTCATTTGTGCTCAAGATAAAAGACCATGGCAGATCTTGCTTCAAATCATACCAGTTTCATATGGCCTTAGAAGTTGTCCTGTTGAGAAAAGACACATCAATTCTCCCAGCAAAACATGATCTTCTTCAACCCTTATGTACTGCTGCTTCCCTGTTACCTTCCCTCAAGAGCAAAGGGTGTGTATGTTGTCTTGATTTGGATTTTAGTATAAACATCCCCTTTCTTTCCTTCTATGTAACAGGCTTTTTAGTTTGACATACACCATAGTATGACTAAAAACCATTTGAGATTCATGGGTGAATTTAAGGCAGACAGAAATCTGAAGGGAGGAGAATCTATAAGTAAGGGTCTGGAAGCGTCTTGCTATAGCACCACTCCTGATATACAGAAACTATTGGGCTGCAACACTTATCTTCACTACCCATCTAATAACAGAGACAGAGTAGGTGGGATCTAATCTCATTGTTTTCATGGGATTGTGTGGTGGGCATTACAGACAGCCTTAACAACACCTGCAAAAACAGACATTTATTCCTTACAATGTACAATATTGTTTTCCATTACAGCAACAGCAAGAACAAACTAGTTAACTGGTTTCTTATCCTAGATTGGCACACCCTGATATTTCCTTAGTGGATACCTGACAAAATACAGAGACAGCCTCAACCAATGCACGTTCAGATTGACAATTAAGCACAAATAACTGCTTTTATCAGGATGCTAAAAAACCAAGAAAAGTTATTTTGAAGTATATCAATGTCCTTTTTCCTTTTCTTTCAGCCTTCCTCATTTCTCTAGATCCCTCATCTCTCTGGAGTCTTTGGAGCTGCCCAGGGACTGAACATTAGACTGATTCTGGTGTTCCTTGTAGGCCTATGGAAATGCTCCTTACATATATGTTGATTAATGCCAAATTTTAACTGATGCCTAATGATTTCAAACACTTATAGCGGGACCCTTGTCAAATTTCCCATGGACACATTTTCTTTACTATGAGTATCTTATCTTTTATATCTTATCTTTTATACATGGTTCGGGTAGCACTAAATAAATTGGGAAAACTTCTGAATTATCATGGTGTAGAAAAGTGAGACACAGACTTTTTAAAAATATGTAGTCAGTGTCCACCTGAGTATTTTTCAGTATCCATTAAAGTTTAAGGAGCGATAGTAAGTTCTGGATCAAATCTGGTGAAGCAGGAAATGAGAGCACCTTAAAAGCAAAAGCAAAGAGTGAAAAAATGATGAATGAAAATGATAACCTATGCTAAGGAGTGACAGAATCCAGGAATTTATTCCTTTGAGTTTTTAAACAAAAAAGCCAAATTAATGTCACTATCTCACAGTACAAGCCTTGCTGGTTTCCAGAGGTTTACATGGTTTTGGTTTTATTTTTATTTTGGTTTGGTTTGTTTTTTAAATCTTAGTGATTAATGATGGCTGCTGTCAGGAGAGGAAATCTTTGATATAAAGCTGAGATAGTCCAACTGTAATTCAGAGATGAAATGACCAGGTGACCTCAGATGCAGCTCAAGGTTCTTCACCATCCTCGTTTCCCTCTTTTGGACAATCTCTAGTAGTTTAATGTATTTCTTATATTGTAACCCTCAAAATCGCCTCATATTTTTCACACTTTTGTCCCAAGCTATAATACATCTCCTTTTAAAAAATGAAAAAAATGCTCTTAAATGTTAAAAAAAAATCAAATAAGCACACAAGCTTTCTCTGTGTGTTTGAGGTTATAGCTCTGCTATTACGGCAGTAGGTTAGCCGAGTACTTGGATTTAACTAAAGCAGGTAGGTTAGGACATTACTTATGGAAAATCCACACATTCCTAGACACTACCTTCCTATTGTAGACTGCATCTCAGAAGCATGTGACACCTCATCCTCGTGCTTGCAAGAAGATTTTTGTGTCCATACAGCCTTTCTATTCTGCTGAATAACACATGTACACAATCCTCTGTGTCCAAGACATTTCCAGGTAACTGAAAGACTCCATCAGCCTAATCCACAAATATTTGGAGTAGTATTGTTAATGTCTCCAGGGGGGAGACATTATTAGGGGGGAGTCAGTTATTTCACTAAAACAGATTCAGTGTTTTCTGTTAGTTATTAACACATGGCTTTTAACTGAGGGGAATTCTGTTATCCCTATTAAATGAATTTGTCTTTTGTTTTCTTTTATGGAGTATTTTGAATGAACTCTTATGCTCTCAGAGAGCTCTGACCATCATCCTAGAATATTTTACCTGCTATATTTGGAACATCTGAAAAGTGTTTAGCTGCAAAGAAAATTTAGCTTGAAAAGCTTTAGCTTCTTTTTACTTTTCTTTTTTTCTTGCATCATATGACAAAATTGCATATCTTTTTGGTGCCTTGACAACGTACAAGATAAGCCTGAGATACAGAAATAATAGAGTCAGTTTTCCTAGGATCACAAAGGTTGTGGAGTTTTCTTGCTTTCAGTTTTAGATCCAACACAGCTCAAAGAAGTAATGTTCTGAACCAGAAAACAGGAAGGAATGTTAATCAAATGTGAAAAGGTTGCTGGAAAAAGAACAGCCTCAGAAAATGTTTTTAAAGATCACTTGTCAAGAACACCATTATTTCTTTGGCTTACTTTATGCCAATTTTTTAAAGAAATGGATAATAAATTTCAGTTCCAGAGTATACCATATTCATGTGTACTGTAGGGCTGCTTCCTGTGGCTAAGGAAAATCACTTAATATTTGCATCATAAAAAGATCTTCAGTTCCCCAAGTACTGGAACTGTTTGATGATTGTTTACTCTCACCCAAGCTAAAGGGCTATTTCCATCTCCTGACTGAGGAGGATGATTGATAGCACTGGGTTTCTAATGTACATTTTTTAAATTAGAGGTTGGAGGTTGTTATTATTAAGTGTGTGAGCAATTGTTGGCCTCAGAAGCTGACATAGTGTGTTGTGACTTCAGGACCCATGCAAGTCCCATCCCTGAAATCCACCAGCATAAACCACCCCCTGTGCACATTCCTGAGGCATCTGAGGGGCACCAGGTCCCACTCCCCAGACAACAGCAGCCTAGGGAGAAACCTTAAGGTTCAGAGTGAGTGGGAAAATTCCATCTGATAGAGAGAGAAATTTGTCTTATACTTCTCATAAAAGTTATTCCACTGAAGAAAGAAGGCTGGTAGTTAACAACAGAAGTAATAAGTTTGTGGTTCTACAGAAATGGATTTAGAAAGTAAAATTTGTGACATATATTCAGGTTGCAGTAAAATATAAGGCAAGACAAACATCTCTGCATCCAGATTATTTTAAGTTGATGTGGCATCTTATAGTTGCCTAGACACCTATTGCCAATACCTGCCAGGAGACAAAGGAAAACTTCTTTTGGTGAGACCCTGGAGGAAAAGAGTCCCATTTCTACATTTTTTTCTCACATAAACATGCCTTGTTTCCTTCCCCTTGTACTTAAAGGTTTTTCTACAACAAAAAATAAGCATTTACCAAAGAAAACAAACAAAGACAGTGCATTGAGTTCAGAAAAGAATATCTAGCGTTCAGTATCACACCTTGACATATCTAGTTTTTCACATCTACAGACCTCCTAAGTTGCTTAATAGTCACCAATAATATTTATGTCCTGTACCTCATAATTAGTTATGGTCTTATAGGATTAATGAGTTAAGAGAGAGTATTACTCTTTAAAAAAGCAGCTTGTAGGATCAGTTGCCTTTTTCTAAAAGGTAGGGAGTAAAGAAAAACAAAACCTGCACAACTGTTTCCTACAATTTTGTCAGGTGTCAGTGTTTGTGAAAACCCAGATTCATTACAACTATTCTTCTTAACTTTCTTACATGGAATCATATTTTTTTAAAGATGCATCAATTATGCACCAAAAAGGATGCAAATCTCTACATTAGACTCACAAATTTAATCTTGGATACTCAGAATTCTGAATTTGAGTTAGACTTATTGAGAAAGAAACATTACATATATTTTAATTGTACTGCACAACAATAATTCTCCCCATCAAAATCCTTGTGTAAACGTTTGCAAACTAACTTAATTTTAATTTTTGACTCACAGTCCCAAAAATCTCTTGTGGTCTGCTGCATTAGTGAACCAAAATTGTGTAACAGTTACTCATGGAAAGAGAAAACCCTAAGGAAAAAAGGATGTTACTGATTTTACAAGTATTTTACAGTTTGGCCATTTTTCCAAAATATCTAGAAAATGAAAGAAACTTTCAAAGTAAAGAAGACATTCTCAAAACAAACAAACAAACAAACCAACCAAAACAAACAAACAAAAAACAAACAAAAAACCACCAAAAAACCAACAACCCACACCTTGTTTTTACCCCTGAAGCAAATAAACCCAATTCTAACATTTCTTATTGTTACTAGATTGTTGTTAGTGTGGAAATATATTTTTCAGTGGAAATATTGTATTTTACCACTGCATCATTGTTTTGATGTCAGATTATTCACCTTTGTGAAACATATATGATTCCTTTAGAAGCATCTATCCTTTGTTTTACCAAGGCCCGTTCCTTCAAATAAGCCAATTTATTTTACAAGTATTATTAAGGTATTTACTGGAATGATTTGGTACTTGCAAATCATATATTCAAACATTCTCTGGACTGAGATTTTATTTGCAGATGCACTTCCCACATCAACAATGTTGCCCAAGATGTGGAATGTGAAATTCAGACCAGTTCGCATTTTCCTTGTCCTGTTTTGGCATCCCTACCATCCATGCCTATATATCATCCACTAGCTGACAGCTTCTTGGGGAAAGCACCCAATGTATGTCTTGAACTCTTCTGTGCCCCTGCCTGCAGCTCAGCTAAGTTCCTGCCTGGGCTGTCTTGCCAGTGGATTTACCCTCTGCTCATGGAGTGATGGTAGGCTGCACTCTCAAGTTACACCCTGGATTTAATGACACTCAGAGAGGTCTTAATGACTTTTCCATTCATCATCTGCAAGGCAACCTTTCTTTCTTGTAAAAACTAAAACTAGTTTTTTAGTTTTTTAGTGACAAAGTCACTAAAACCTAGAGTTGCTATCTTCTCTACATCTTTTTTGTCTTAGATTTTATATTTTTTGGCACCTGTGTGTCAACAGGTGTAAATGAAGGTGATGCTTAGGATTTGCACTCTCACAGAGCAAAAGCTTTTTGCCAAAAGGGTAATTCCTTGACAGAACCACATGAATCATCCAGACCAGATCTTTAGTGGTTTTCCATCTGTTTTTCAGAAAAATATTATGTTAACCTATTTCCATCATCCCAAACCAGGACAGACCTACCCTAGCAAGAATTAATACATTGAGTATGGATTGCTCTGCATATTTAGCTAAACATGTTTGTCTGTAATAGTGAGACCTTTGTAGATGCCTTCTGCTATTCAGTCTTTAACTGAAGTGAGTTAATTTTATTGACAAAATAATAGGCTTGGTCAATGTAAAAGACAGTGACTCCTTCTCTGCAGGACTCCATGCCTATCTTATTTCAAGGCAGATTGCCAGATTCAATGGATGAGCTGGCAAGCTGGGGAAATTTATACACATCCTTCCCTGGGGCTCTGAAAGCAAAAGGACTTGGGAACCCAGGGGCATGTTCTCCTTCCAAATATCACATTTCTTTAGTGTAATTTTCAACTCCGTAACATGTATGTTCAGGCTCCTGTGTGTTTCCAAAGATTCGTCTGTATAGGATATCGGTCCTTTTCCACCAGGTGTTTATGTGTGTCTACGAACAAGGATTAGCTATGCACTGAAGGATTTGGGCTCCTTCCAGACTGTGGGGAGCACTGCATGTCCAGTTGCCACAGCTTAATGCAAGCCATTTATTAAACTGTCAAAATTTGCTAAGTACCAAATGCTGACTCAAGTGCTGGATATTTTTTTAAGGTGCCCACAAGCTTTTGGTGCTGAGAATTAAGGATATTTGAGAATGTGAATACAGTGAAAGATGATGCTAATGAATATGAAGACACTAACAGACATGACTTCAGGTAATCAGTAAAACTCATACATAATAATGTAAATATCAGCGATAGAATTTGAGAGAAACTTCACTGAAAATATCTAGGGTTTTGTAAATGTTCGTTGAAGGCAAGATCAATTTTTTTACTGGTAATCAAAGAACTGAGTTAAAAATTCCAGTTTTATCACTAACAGCATCTTATCAGAAGCAGTATCTCTCCTTTCCATACCTTTCAACTTCAGAATTCCAAAGTCTCCAGAAACAGTTCTGAATGAGGTGGAAGGGCACTGTCAGGTAGGCTATAGATCAGGACTGCCATACATGGATATCTTACAACCTTGGTAAAGGTCCTTGTCTTCGAAGATATTCACTGAGCAATTGAACTGGTAGGAAAAACCACCAGCAATTTATTCAGCAAATGACATGTATGGCTTTTAAAATTCATCAGGAAATTCCTATGAGCCAAGCATTTGATGTGCATGAGGTAGAGCTTCCAAACTTGTGCATTTTGCTGCAGTAATATTGTATGTTGTATTTTTGAGCAACTCCCTCTCATCACCTTAAAATTCTTAGGTCAAAAATTGTAAAAATATCAGTTTTCCATAACTTTGAAAGTATATATCACAATAAATTGCCTTTAAATTTCCCATTGATATGTGTGAAATTACCATTTTGGACAATCTGCCAGCCAGCAGCCAATCTGTGAACATTGCAAGTGTAATGGATATTTCCCATTTTGATTGCAAAGTAAGGGTAGACACTTCTGTTTGGTAAAGAGAGCTTAACCAATGAATTTGGTTGGTAAAATTTCCTTCTCACTTGAAATGTCAGAAGAACAGAAAAATAGGGACAGGAGAGGGATTTTTTATATTTTTAAACTTCTGATAAGCTCATATCTCAAAAAAAGTAATATATTACTGAAGTGAAGGGATTTGAAATCAGCAGTTAATTGCTGTTTAAGGAGACTGACTGAATTGTGTTTCTTTTAAATTTGCATGATATGCAAACATAAGTCTTCACATTTCTTCTCTTTGTAAAACTGTACTCAAATAATGTTTTAAAAAGCTGTAGGAGAAAGCTTAAATGCCAGATGAAGGAGAATTTCTTTTAATTTGCTGGCAATTTTCCTCCACTTTTTTGTAGCTCAGATGTAAAGTCCATTATGTGAGTGAAAGCTACATACATTTAAATTACTTGAACTACATTCACGTTAAATAAAAAGGACAAATGCATTTACTGAAAATTAAAATATTATGACTGAAACATTATAGCCATATGAGAAAAACAAAATATAATAATGGACACCAAATCCTCTACTCAGGACAAGTGCCTTATTAGTGGCATTAACTGCTGAAGAACAACTCTATGCAACAAAAATAAGAAATGCCTTGAATTTATTAGATAGGTAATAAGAAGATTCTAGAGACAATGACAGAAATCTGAGATGTAGGTTTTACTTAAACAACCAAAGTAAAATTTAAGAGAGAGAAGTATAATGAAAGCATAATCTTGCTTTCATTATAACAATCTTGCTCTTTGATATCTTGGGAACACAAAAATGACTCATAGAAGAAATAAATATTGTAAAATTCTACTCCATCTGCCTGCCCATAATAAAGGCAGTGTAAAAATGTCCTACAGATGCATATCAAGTGTTAGAAGAGTGAAAGATAAACAGTACACAAACAAATGCAAAGTCACCCTAGACTGTTGGGTTGGCAACTTCTGGAGTAAAATTCAACAATGGGGGTTTCTTATATATTTTTTTCTGAAGCAGTTGACCTAGAGAAGTCTGAGCAAACCTTTAATTATTAAGTGATCTTGTACATCTGTTCGGATAGGTTTTCTAAATAGCAGATGTGGTTTATAAACATTAATAGAGACTGCAGCATACAGTAGAGACAGAAAAATCATGTCTGATTCTGAACTCAGTCCAGTATATGTAAGATTAGCTACTCAGAATGGAGTATTCCAGTGTGAAATCACAGCAAGAGCAAACTCATTCCCAGAAACATCTGGATAAATATTGATCAAGACATATTTCTAAGGAAGGATGTGCTGTTGTCCTTCTGCCCTTTAGACCTTCTCTGGTCATCCAGGTGTAAAACAGGCATACAGATTGTGCAAAGCCACTCAGTTCTCAAACACCATCAGTACCAAGTTTTCTCCATAAATAAAATGGAAGGCACTGAAGTGGCCCAAAAACTCTCACAATCAATTTATTCTTAACAGGGAGATGTGGAGATTTAAGTGCCAGGAAGACTGTTTACCACTGTGATTTCCATCACTGAAAACTCTGAAAAGAGCCTGTAACAGTAAGTACTTCTTTCAGTATTTCCAGGGACTGCTTATCACCTAACATTGTTCTGTTAAGACAATATCACTTTAAGTGTTTTCCTAACTTAGTTCAAGTATATAATTTATATTAAAGTTAACCAGCTCACAGTGCATTCTTAAGTTGTTAAAAATATCATTACAGCCACAGGTAAAGTTATAAGTTAAAATGGTCAGACTACCAACATTCCCTCAACAAAAGGACTTTTGTTTATTTTTTATTATTGCATAAATAGAGACTAGACCTGTTCTATTCTAATGCTTTTCTATTAGACACACTTCTGTTTTCCATTTGTGCCTCCTGCATTAGAGGGATGTTTGAAATCTTTAAAAGTGCTAAATGATTGCAATATTATATTTCAAATTGTAATTGACGAGAAAAAATATCATATTTGTAAAAAATAATGAAAATTAATTTTTAGGTACTGTCTTTGCAGATCATCAATTAAATAATACTTTTTTCACTTTTAGTCTTAACTGATGGAACTTTTGACATGCAGTATATTAATTTCCTTTTTAAATTTTACTTTGTTTTTCTCAGTCTGTTTTCCAGTGGGTGGCATATTAATATGAAACTTTCCAAAGCTTTTGTGTTACTGCAACATCATATACAGGTGCAGCACGGTCTAATGGTACTCAATAATTCATATTCTCTCTTTTGGTTACAAAATATCCATCCCAGGCCCCATAACTTATCTTGAGGTGACAGGAGATAATAGATGCCAGAAAACTCCTCACATGAAATGTGGTTTTTTCAGCTGTCCTCAAGGCATTTAAATAGAGTTATTCCCTTTATGTTGCTCCTGGCAGATTCCTTTTGTGACAGCTTGGAGATCCCCAAGATGTTTTTACCCTTAAAGGAACCGGGAATGCGACCAGCATTGCAACACGAGTTCTGGAAGGTGTCCTAAACAGGAGATGGTCACTGCCTGTGAAACCTCTGGACCAACTTCCTCTCCTCTTGCACTCTCAGGACAGTCAGAATTGATGCTCCCCTCTTTTACCATTTTCCATTTCTGAGTGGTCTGCCCTGAAACTCTTCTAGACTATCAAAATGGAAAAAGGAATCTCACAGAACAGTTGGTTGTGCCCAGGTGCTGAAAAGCAGCTCAGCAGCAGTACCTTCAAGAAAAAATTAGAGTAAATGAGCATAACAAGTGGTCAGTTAGTAGATCAAAAATCATAGAATTATTTGGGCTGGAAGGAATCTAGAAAGACCTTCTAAGTCCAACACTGTCTTCCATGACGGCGCTCACAAGACAAGGTTGCTAAAAGCCCCAATCAACTTGACCTAAACACTGAAGGGACACACACACTTTCTCTGGGCAACATCATTGGAAAAAAATCAATTCTTCTTTATATCCAAGGTCAACCTGCCCTATTTTACTCTAAAACCATTAGTCTTTGTCCTGTCACGACTTGGTCTGGTCAGAAGTCCCTCTCTATCTTTCTTATTGGCTTCTTTTGGTACCGAAATCTTGATGTGAGGTTTCCGTGAATTCCTCTTGTCTTCAGGGTGAGCAGCCACAACTCTCTTGGGTCATTTCCACGGAAGTGTTCTTGCCCTCCAACCATTTCTTAGGATGATTTCATAGAAGATAGTACTCACAATATCCTTTTTTGTTGTACAGGAACACAAGCTACAGCTGGAGCCTATGTTTGTGTGGGTGTATAATCAGCATCTGTGGCTTGCATCACCCTTCCTCTGCTGGAACTGGTCTTGGAGGTGTTTCCATCTACATCTGCACTGTTGCAACATTTATCAAGGACTTTCAAGTCACCCTTCTACCACCATGAATTTACTAATGCGAGTGTGCTTGGAAGGTTTAAATCTATGCTCTTCACAGAAAAATAGGATATCTCTCAGAAGTGAACTAATCATTGTATTCCAACAGGGAGTACTTGTACAATGAATTAAAAAGAACAATATGCTCTGTAACTCACATATAATTTATAAACTGAGCTGTTAAGTGGAGTCCTGTCAAATCTGATAAAGAACATTTTTATTCCCATTTTTCTGTTGTCTAAAATATCTTCCTGCAAAGAGCTAGGTTTCTCTCATACACCCTGCAATATTTTGCACTATCTAGGACAGTGTACTTTGTGAATAGCAGAAAAACTTCTATGACTAGCATATTAAGGACAAAAAAATTGCACAACTTAAAAAATTACTAGATAGTTTAGATGGTTGAGAAGTGTATGTACAGGTACAGGAAGGACTAAAAGCTGTCAAACAAATATTTGTAAACTGGCTTGTTCACACTTCAAGGCATTTTGATGGCACTTTGTTGAATCCATCCAATGATAAGTATTCAGTAATGTCTTTTATTATCAAAGTGAGACATTTTAACAAATATAAAAATAAATCTTATCTCTCAAAAAAAATAAGCATGAAGTATCAAGAAAATTCAGGGGAATTCAACATTCTTCATTGTCATTGCCTAGCAATGGGCACAACTGGACACAACTACTATTGTGCTGCAAATTACAGACCAAGAGGACTTAGTCTGGAGGTGAGCACACAACTCAAAAATGGTGGTTCATGGAGTTTTGCATAGACACAATGCAAGTACTGTTATCTAATGAATGAAAATAAAACTAGAAAAGAGTTTTATTTTCTTCTTATTCACTGTAGGCATTCAATTCTGGTCTAGGAAAAAATAAAGCAAGGAAAATAGAAGTTACCCATTTCTCTTTGCGCTAATAGCTCTAATCAACTGAAGTTTGTACACAAAGGCTTTTCATATTAGTATTGCGTACTATTGATCCTTCCCAAAATAAGGTTCTTCTAACATGATGCAGTTCAATAGCAGAGGCATTTGCACTATTTTGAGCAGTACTTAACAGCAAGGAAATAGATTAGATATTAGCTAATATTAACTGCAGCATTACAGTGGATGATGAGGTGAAAGACTATGCTGTGGACAACCCCTTTGCAGGGGAAACTCTGAAGCCAGATTCCCTAAAAGGCTAGTATAGTCTTCTTAACCTTCAGAAATTAATCATCTAGGAGAATGAATTCAGATCTCAAAGTAGAAAGTGAAAGATCAAGATGCCTTCTGTCCTCTGTTTGACTGAAGCATGACAAATGGAAGATATTTCCTGTCCCAAACCCTTGAACTGAGAGCAGCTGGAAGAGAGGAATGTCTCTTAAGGATGGTTCTTTCATGAACCAAGGAGATTGGCACACCACAGCAGGGCCTATGCAGAGGCACTGCTTCTGGCAGAGGTGACTGTGGCACCATGAGCTGATCTCTGGGATCTAGAATACATTTAAACATGTCAGAGGAGTCAATCGCCTTCATGTTTGAGAACTGACACCTGACTTTGCAGATGATAGCTCTGTTATTTGGCACTCTAATTAGGCAGTCCCTGGCTGTTGTTGGAGTTCTGCTCATTTATTATTGAAGAGAGAAAGAGAAGACTTCGTCTAACGGGAACAAATCATGGACTGCATTAGACATACAGACATGAATGAACATGTTGGCACTAAAAAAATTTAACTCCTAATATAAACACAAGTACAACACTTAATGTATGTAAATATGTATGCTGCAGTCATCTGTGTGTCTTAAAAAAAAAAAAGAAAAGCCAACCCCTAACTTTTCTAAAGTGAAGAAACAATATTGAAAATTAAATTGAAAATTTTGTAGTGCTGCTGGTAGTGTTCCAGACAAGTTATGAAAAACCAAGTTCACTTACAACTTTTGGAATCTAGAAGGAATAAAACAAGCAGTGAAGGTCAAGCCAAATAATTATTCAACTGAGACTAACTTTTTATGGCTATGTTTGAGATCTTAACAACAAATATTTTACTGTATTTAAATGCAAACAAAAGTAAGCATAAGTTAATTAAGGTTGAAGAAATCTCAGCTGCAGAACCAAATCCTAGGACTATTGAAGTTTACATTTTTTTTCCTCTCTTACATTTTAGCAAGATATCATAAAGTAGTACAAGGTGTCTATTCCTCTCTGATTTTAAGGCTTTTTTTTTGTATAAAAGGACAAATACCAAACCTATGTATGGAAAAAAAGGAAGCCTTGCTTAATAAATCCTGATTTCCATAATTAGGCAAATAGAAACTGCAGTTTTAATTGTTCTTATAATACTGCATGACTTGAAAGGAAAATCTTGCTTTAAATGGTATGCTCACAAACGTGTTTTAATATAAGTGGATCTTCAGTACCTCCTGATCTCCAGAAGAACACAAATATATGCTTCTGTACTCTCCTGAATGAGGTGATTTCTGAAAAGTGATTTTCCTTCTCTCCCTCCTTAATTCTGCCTGCTATTTAACACTATGGTTTTAGTATTGTTAATTGTGTCCATTCCAAATTATATTCATAGACAAAACAGAGAAGTAGGACCTGAGGGTCTAGCATCCCTCATCTGTGTAGATGGGTTCTTTTTATTTCCAGAAAGTAATGAGGGCATCGATACTACCCTGTACCCTAGGCTCTCTCTCTCACACCATGCAGAGAAACTTGCTCAGAAGGTACTAGACAGCTGGGAGAACCTCACAAAAGGAAATGTGATGGAAAAAATAAAAATAGCATGCCTTAGTCCTGGGCCATCCAAACCTTGAAGTTCAACAAGAACAACTCTAAGGTCTTGTTGGACCAATCCTAAGCACAAGAAAGGTTTGGGCAGAGATAAAAGGATGGAGCACCTCTGCTGTGAAAGCAGATGGAGGAAGTTGAGGTTGTTCAGCCTGGAGAAGAGAAGGCTTTGGATGCCTTTCAGTACCTGAAGAGTGCCTACAAGAAAGCCAGTTAGGGACTTTTGGCAAGCATATATAGGACAAGAGAAAATCACTTTAAAGTAAAATAGAATAAATTTATATTAGCTATAAACCAGAGCTTTTGGTGAGACACTGTAACATGTTTTGTCCGGAGAAGTTGTGAATGCCCCATCTCTGTAAATATTCAAGGCTGGGTTGGTGGGGCTCTAAGCAAATTGTTCTTGTGAAATAAATCCCTGCTCATGGCAGTGGAGGGTTGTATTGAAACGTCTCTAAAAGTCCTTTCCAACCCAAACAATTCTATGTTTCTCTGAAAATATATTGTTCTCTGCCCAGGACAGAAGGTGTACTAAATCTTATCTATGTGACCATTAGAAGATGAACACTGTTAAGCTAAACAGTCTCACAGCTGGCCTGCTCCAGTTTCCTCTGCAATAATAATTTTTCTATGCTTAAGAATAATGACAATCTGTTGGAAGAGAAAAGGTAATTGAAAAATACATCTTGTATTCAGATACAAAAAAAGCCTACTCTTTTCCACAGTTCCAGTTTGGATTGCTAGCATGAAAATAGAACTTCAGAATGTTTGTCTATGTTTTTTTCCCAACATCTTTTTGCCGTATTTGCCTCCCTCTCTTACCCGTAAAATGCTCTCCCCAGAGAGAAAAGGATGTCACTGAAAGCAGCTGGGCTGCACGCAGGAAGAGCCATCCCCAGTGCACTGCCCGCTTAGACAAAAAACTGCCACCCTTTTGATGCCTTTATTCATTCCAATATTTATGGATAAATACAGGCAAAAACTTAAGGATTCTTTAGTCTGCATGACACAGCTCTAAAAACACAAGTTCCTCTCTAATAACAACCCCTGAATGCAAATCCAGGATTAGGATTTGCATTCAAACTTACACACAAAACAGGATTAGGCTGAAAAAAATGACAACTGCCTCTTTCCTGAAAAAATGAGCTCTCGGCACTCCACCCCTACACCAAGAACAGAGCAAAAATGCTATTTCTGGGTAGTAGTTTCTGAGGTGGTTTAATATTCAGTGAGGATCTTCTTAACATTATCTCACATTTTAAGTATTTCACAACACAGCTGTCCATCACCCTATGTTTTAAGGGTTTTCTCGGACACCATAGTTTTTTCCTAAAACTTTTACATGAGAAAACAAATTTAAGTTATTAATTGTTCTTCCTCCACAATCTCCAAAAATGCATTTCTAATTACATACAATTGCAACTTATCCAACTGTTTTACATTGTACACTTACATGATGTACTCTTGTCAAGAGCTGCTGCTTGGAAAGGTGTTCAGAAATAAGATAATTTAACATTTGATGCTCTATTTTTTCCTTTAACAGTTTATTGAGACAGTATGATTTATTTATGAAATATATACTACTTTTATATTGCATATGTCTTTTAGTAAGTACTTAGGATTGCTAGGATGCTGTGACAAAGCAGTGATAAAACTCTGAATGTCTTTTATAACAAAATTGTTAAGTGAAAACTGAAAATACAATCCTTAATTTTTTTTTTTTTGAAGATCTAAGAGATATGACAACACACCTACCCTATTTGCATAATACTCCTCTAACAAAACACTGGACCACAGCACACAAAGAAAATTGTCCCCACACTAATTATCATGGCACATTTCAGCCCAAAGGGAGTTTATCTGATTTATAAGCCTTTAGGAAAGTGGTATGAAATTATAATTGAAATGTGACAGATTCCTAATTATAGAGGCAACCATATCAGTCAAATATTCTCAAAACAATGGCACGTGTAACTAACTTTGACAAAGTAATGGTGTTGTGAATTAATATTGCTGACATTCATATCCAGCTTACAGGGAATTCAAGATATTCTGTGTTGTTCCCTGTCTGTGCCCCTGTTAACATCCAACATGATGACACAATGAGGCATGACAGTCATAACTAAGACTCTTCCTCACTAAGGCAGTCCTCCTTATGATCAGAATTATTGAATATATATTCATGTAGATTGTTATCTAATAAGAAAATCTTATAATAAAAATAAAACTTGCTTTACGTATTCCAAGGATGAAATTTTTCTTCCCCTGTGTCCTTATAGCGGTGACCTCAATGTGTACCAGAGAAATAAGGCTATAGCAACTCAGGTAGTGAACAACTCTTGGCAGTATGCGACATTTCTCAGGAAAAAGCTAAATTGCAAGTAAGAACACAAATTGATCAAAGCTGACTTCCCACAATTTCAGTTAAAAGGCTCTTAACAAACTTTTGTATGACCCAGCAGCATATTCCAACCTGGTGGGAGCTATTTTCTCAGATGAAGGAATCTGAGACCCGTATGAACATAAAGTCAAAAGAGCTGGAATAAAGCAAGTGAGGGAAGAGAGGCATAGAATAACTGTGCAATTCTGGCAATAGTCCCTTACTGAGCATGGGAACAAGTGGGTCCCTGTTCAGCTTGGAACACTCAGTGCTCTCATGGTGATATGAAATCTCGGAGTTCAAATGTACTGTTAAAAAATCAGATGAGTCTGACATCCCAACTTTTATGTCATGTGGTTGAGAATGCTGCACTTACTGGTAGAGTGTGTGCCCTATGTCAATAAGTGACATGTATGCCACCCATTTCCTTATGCCACCTGAGTACAGGCCATGACCCCATCACTGGAGAAGATTATTCTGTGGCTTCTCAGGAGTGAGAGATGATTTGGCTCCAGTGCAGAAGGAAAAACCTCTGCCCTACTCTTCAACAAGCTAGAGCAAGGAGACCTAAAGCCATTGAGAAGCCAAAGCAGATGTAAGTAGCCAGTCCCCAGGATTCCACTAGCCACATATACAGAAGTCAAGGGGTTTCTAAGTGCCTTCTTTTATTGCATCTGGTCCAAGCAGACATTTGCAGCTGATGTTGGAGCTGATGCTCCTCTTCTCAGAGAGCAGCAGGGAGAGGACACAAAACCATAGTGTCTATTCAAAATAGGTGCTGAGAAGCTGTTTTCAGCTCTTTTTCACTTTTGCTTTAGTAAATTGCTTTATGTTAACCTATGGGTTGCTCTCTGTACTAGTTCCTTCCTCCTGTATAGCTGAGAAAGGGAAAAGATAGAGTGATTTGGTGTGCATCAGACATCCAGCCAAGGTCATCCACCACAGAAGTGAAGCCAGAGGATGTCCTAGGTCAGGTGGGAGTCTGTTGTGGATGGATTGGAAATTTTGCAGGGGAACTATCCAGTAAGATCACAGCTGGCTTAATCCACAGTATGAGTGGACAAGCAGGCTGGATGCTCAGAGTTTAAACCCAGAGGCAAGGAACACTCACACTGGAATTAACTCAGGGCTGCTTAGCTGGCTGAAATAGAGATGCCAGTGCTAGTGCTCTTCAAGTATGTGTTTTAGACCTATTCAATTTGTTTGGTATCTCCTGACTCTTCAGCTACAGTTAACATTTTACTGGCTTGAATAGCTTCAAGACTGCATTGTAGATGTGTAGTCATCACAAAGTAATTTATGTAAACATTATGAAGTAATTAATCAATAAATAAAATAAAAACTAGAATCTCCAGGGAAGAAAAAAACTCTGGGTAGCAAATACTATATCTGAAACTTTCCTCCTAGAAGTGTAAGGAGATGGATCTCTGGTAGAATCATCATGGCAACTGTTGCCATTCTCCCATTGTTGCCTTTAAGTCTTTATATCAACAGGATCTTCCTCCTGAAGAGAGAGACAGAGAGGGTGAGATCACGCGTGTACCCTTTCTTCACAGGGCAATGTGTAATACAGATCACAGTTTGTAGTGTGCCACTGAGGATTAAAAAAATGATAGAGAATTCCACTTCTGTGTCACTCTCCTGTAAAAACCCATGAACTTCCCATCAGTTTTACTCCTGGCATTAT
Organism: Prinia subflava; assembly: GCF_021018805.1. Lineage (NCBI taxonomy): Eukaryota > Metazoa > Chordata > Aves > Passeriformes > Cisticolidae > Prinia > Prinia subflava. The sequence continues at coordinate 70,548,115 of NC_086283.1, read as the reverse complement.
TCCCAGGCTTCTGCATTCATTTCCCCAATACAATTCTGAGGGCCAAATTCATATAATTTCTTTCCATTTACAACCCCACCACCCCTGTCTTCCTCGTCTTTGTGGCAAATTTGGATGATCCAGCAGAAGAACTATTCTACCAGCTGTAAGGAGGATACATTTTTTTCAGTGATCTCAGTTGATATGAAACATTATACAACCTATGCACCAGTAATGAATATCCTTTCCTTGTTTCCAGATTCTGACAGGGAAATGGCCCTAAGAGCTCTTTGTAAAAGCATTCTTATTCTACAGAAACAGGACTAAAGGCTGCAGAAGAATGATTGAAAATAGAACAATAGAGTCCCATAGTGTCCTGGGTTGGAAAGGACCCAAGAGGATCCCTGAAGTGCAGCTCCTGCCTGTGAACAGGACAGCTCCAAGTCACCCCATGTGCCCCAGAGCATTGTCCAAACACTTCTTGAGCTTGGTCAGGCTGCTGCTCTGACCACTTCCCTGGGGAGCCTGTTCAGTGCCCAAACACCCTCTGGGGAAGAACCTTTACCTGAAATCCAACCTAAACCTCTCCCTACACAACGTCATGTTTTATTTTGGCCATGCTGAAAGTGGCTTGAAGTTGTAATAATTTTCACTCCAAACTTGTGTTCATTCTAAAAAGAAAAAAAATGTTCTCCTCCCTCAGACTAGCAAACACCAGTAATTAAATTTCAGTCAAAAATTGTCTTGACATACTGCCAAATTATTGCAGTATTCTATAATTCCTGATCATTAATCAATATAGAATTTAATGAAATCTATGAGGCAGACTAAAATAGAAGTTTCTTTTTTATTAAAAGTATTTTTTGAGTATGTGAAATTATCATTTCACATGTTACATTGTGCCTGAAACTTTAAATCCTCATTCAACAGCAATGATTGTTTCATGGATAGTACATGCCTTTGTTCCTAATTGTGTGAACAATAACAGAATAAAATAAGATGGGAAATAGCTAATTGAGGTATTTTTAGCAGTTGTCACCAGAAATTCGGTATTATGAAACTGTAAAATGAAGATCACTTTCTCAAACTTTAAACATTTGTGTAATGAAATGAAGTATTTTCAAAATCTAGGGAAAAAATACATTTACTCCTCTGAACAAGGATCTGAGTATCAGCATTTGTAAGACTGGGTGTATTTTTTTCAGTATTCACTGAAATATATGATGAGCCCTCTTATAAAATTCCACACTGATTGTGTCTTTGACACATCATTCCAGTAAAGAATGAAGTACATGATTTTTCCACATAGGATATTTGTAATATTTGTAATTGGCTTGGTCTATTTATATTGATGTTGTAAAAATATCTACCTTTCTTGAAAGTATTTTAAAAGTAAGATAAAATCCTCATTGAATTCATTGAGATGGATGAAACTGGATAAATAAGATTAATCCTAGTCCTAGTTAAAAAACAAAACAAACAAAACAAAACAAAACAAAAAGAACAAAACAAAAACAACAACAATAACAAACCAACAAAAAACCCCAAACAAACAACCAAAAAAAAAAAAAATCCCCCCCAAAATAAAAAAAAAAACCACAAAATAAAAGCCACACCTAAAACAGTGAATTTAGAAAAAAAATTGTTATTGGAAAGAGAAAGGACTACACAAGCTTGACAACAGCTTTAGCAGAATATATTCACCACAGGAGACTTGGTCATGTCTTGTTTAGTGAAGCTCTCATCCTTTTTACAGACAGAAAGTCCAAGCCCAGAGAAAACAGAATCTGTTTTGCATGTACAATCATGCATGTACATGATTAATTCTATAGGCGTGAGTAGTACCATCAAACTTAATTGCACTGTTTGGATGATGAAATATTGGCATAGTGTGAAACACTGGTGGTACTCAACTTTGGTGTTTATAATTGCATTTCATAGTTTGTATATACTGGAATGGTCTGTTTCTGTTGTATGAGTACTCATGGCATACCATACCTTTCTATTTCAATTTAGATAAAATGTAGTTTAGATTAATCCCAGAAAGCAGAAACCAGAAGAGACCCCAATAATTTTAGTGCTCGTAAAATCTACCAACCTGAAGTCCTGATTTTGCAGAAGATCCTTCTGTACAAGCACAGTAGCACTGATACCACAGCCAGCTTTATCTATGCTACTCCATCCTTCCCTACCTGGAGGATGAAGTGAACATTCATCAGTGACTCTCAACATTTATTGTTCCTTGCATCTAATTTTTATGATAAGCGTTTATTATTGTGAACTTCAATTCCACGTTTATTTTCTAACAAAGTAATTACATGTACAATTTAACTGTAGTATTTATTTTTATTTTATACAATATCATAAAAATGTTATACATAGCACCATCTGTTGGCTAAGATAGCTATAACAAATGAAAAATAGTTTATGTAGATTAGGAAGAGAAAAGTAAACCAACAAGAAGAAAGAAAAAGAACCATAAAAATTTAGATGACTAAACTGCATACTAAAATGATCTTACATGCACATTTTTCTGTAAGTTAGGGGATATATTTCCAAAGAACACATTTATGGCTGCTCTACTCAAAAAAATTCTGACACTTTTTGGAGGAAAAAAGAGATGGGTATGAAAAGGCTATAAACACTAGTACGAGAAAGAGATAAATTCATTCACCTGCAGCATCATAACTTCCTCTGTGCTCTAGCATCATACTTCTCTGAATCGTTAGTGCTCTTAATGGCAATAAAAACACAATTAATAAGGAAATTGATGGTGTTTTCTGCAGCCACACCCCTATCTGGAGAATTTCTGAGGGAGAAGGATGTACTTCTACCACGTAGCCTCCCTGAGAGCCTGTAAGGCAGACTGGTCCACAGGGCGCTGTATTTTTCTGAGGTCCAGCTTGTGTGTGTGTGGCACGCAAGCATTATCCTCTGTCGTGAGTCTGTGTCTGTATAGGGGCCAGCCACCACTGCAGTCTGACAACCCTGGGAACATCTCCTCAGAGTACAAATTCTGTGAGGAGGAAGCCTTGGTGTGTTAGCACTTGTATGAATGCCCCCCTTCCCACGCTTTAGACAGCCTCATGCCTGCCACACCTACCCAGTGTGCTGACCTGGATGGGAAGCTGGACAGGGACTGGGCCAGCATTTCCACATCCAAAAAAATCTCCATCTGGCTGGAAATTACCACTTTAAGCAAAGACTGCAGAAATGTGTCTGGCAACCCCTTGTGTTCTGTATCTGTACACAGTAGGTTTTGATGAGCAACCAAAAAATGTCATGACTTTTGTTTATGTCATGACTTCCTTTTATGTCATGACTTCCATGGGGCAGGACAGAAGTACTATCTAAAAAACCCAAGTATTAAAAACTTATATGTCCAGCTTTTTGCTGTTCCAAGTCAGGCAAGGAGAAGAGAGAAAAAACTTGATTTTCCAGACAAGAAATCACAATATTCTGTTTCTCTGAATTTAGACCAATGGATCTTGAGATGATGAAAGCAAACATATTTTTAGACAGAGCTTGATAAAACAAATTAATTAAAGCTTAAATCTAAGAGCTGTCTCCTTATACAAAAATAAGTAGAAAAAATACTTATGAATTAAGTACTTCTGTCAGTAATACCCATTTTAGGTCTCCTGATATCAAATCAAGAAGCCAGTAGCTGCTTCACACAAAGCACTGATCTGATACAAACCCACCCAATTCAAATTCAGTGAAAACATTTTGATGTGTTAATTTTGCGCAGGCAGGTTCCTTTGTGCCTGATGAGCTCCACGCCTTGCTTTGTCTAATTACAGAGGTGCAGTCACACATTTGATCTGGAGGGGTTCAGAAGGGTTGGGTGACCCAGTGCCACGGAGAGGAGGCACTAATGGCTTGGGCACCTGGGCAGAAACCCAGGACTGCTTCACAGTGCTCACATTTCACTCTTGTAGAAAGAAGGAATCTGACACTCTTTCAAGACTGACAATGTATTTTATCTCCTCTGGCTACCCTTTCACAGGACCAGAGGAAGTCATAATTTCTTCCACCTGCCACTGTAAAGGAAACATATTCACACAGCTCATAATTCGGGGAGCACAAGCTCCCTGGATATCTAGTACTCTGTAAATAGTCTTATAGGTGCAGATAGAGCAATAAATACAAATTTTTGGTATGTACAAGGCACTAATGTTTCTAATGGTATAATTTTTCTTTTCTCCAAAAGATATTTTAAAAAGTAAGGACCAAAATGGACACAGGACTATTGTATTACCTGTACAAGGCTAAAAAGCAGGTGCCTTAATAAGGTTATTTTAATAATGAAAAAAAGATTAATGAAATATGTTTGTTAAGTTCATAGAAGTTGTGACACTAATGTTTGGCTTTTTAACAATCTCATGCAGGAGCTGATAAAATTCTGGGATTTATACATTTTTTTCTAACAAATTTTGAAATTATGGTTGAAAAAAACAGCCAAGGTTATTATGCTGACAATGGATAATAGACAATGGAAACAGCAAAAAGAAAAGCTACAGTGCACTGAAGTTTACTTTGATTTCATAGTAATGCCTTTCATATTTGGCAATAGATTGAAAACTTATACTGCATATCTATAACATATCATGGAAATTGATTGGTGTGTGCTAGTCAACAGTTGTAGCACAAAATAATCTTTAATTCCTACGATAGTTAATACAATTGGGCAAAACAGCCCTACTTCATTCTCCTGCCACTCTGCTCTGCTCATACACTATAACAAATGGATTTCTATATTTATCTGCCTGAGGAAAATACATGGAAACATGAATCATTTAGGTTAACATGTCCTGGCACAAATGAAACCATGAATATCTTGCTTCCCTGAAGTCCTAAATGTCAAACACTGGAGAATAAGAACAGGTCAACCAGGGAGAAGATCTCTAGTGGTCTTTCTCAGTGAATATTTGGTTGATGATTTGCATTGCTATTTAATTTATATGAATTTGAGGACATAAAATCTTCCCTGTGTATCTTTGTGAGGCCTATCATGCAGTTTTTTCTCCTGTTGGTCAGGGACGAGTATAACCTCTTGTCTTGGGTTGAGAAATGTTACCAAAGATGTGTATTCTATTTTCCATCTGTTGAAGTCGGTTGGGAGATATTGTATTTTATCTCTTGCAATTCTAGGGGTGGAAAGAGGGTGGATTCTTTCTGTTAATGGGACACCTGATGACACCAGATAAGGCAGTGCCTCCTTATCTCTTCCTCCACCCATCCTCCTCCGAGGGACATCACCTGTGAATGGGCCATTTAAGGCCTCTCAGGTGACTGATAACATCACCTCATTCCATTGGGAGATGCTCCACCCAGTGGGAGGAGCCAAAGCCTTTCCACCACCATAAAACCATCCCAAACACCAAGATAGCCTGTTTCCACTGGATTCCCAGAGGACAACTGGACTTCTTGAGGATCATTTCTATTCCAATGGAGCTACATCTGTCACTCCAGGAGGACTTGTTTCAGGTTGTTTCCAACACCCTGACCAACAGGGTGTCAGGTTTGCATTCTGACTCTGTCAGTGGTCCTTCGTACTATTGCATTTGTCTTATTTTATTTTTATTTTATTTTTATCTTTCTTGTTGTTTGTTCTCTCTCTATTAAATTGTATTTCTGACTTGGAGTCTCACTGGTTTTGCTTTCAAACCAGTACACCTCTACTGCATTTTGATTTTACTGCTTAAGGCAGAAGCAGGATTGAGTCGATGTCATGTAAGCTGACTTTTCTTAGGTTTTCTGGATAGTTTATAGGCTAAGTAATTTTTTAATAAATTGACATATACATGAAGAACAATACAAAAATCAGGAACAATCAATAAGTATCTGTCAATATAAAATTATACCTGACCAGCCTGGGACAGCAGCAAACAGAAGATACCTATAAACACTTCTGACACTGCCTCCAGTGGCATTTTCATCTGGAACAAATAGCATGCTATAATATTAATAGCCAAAGGTTCAAAATCTGGCAATTAGTAATGAAAGAGGCTTCTGTAGCCTGGTGGAAAAGGAGGTCGGTGTCGTCTAATAGCAGTCAACTTCTTTGGAGGCTTTACAGATATTACACAGCCAAGCTCCTCAGTGTTGGTGGATATAACAAGTGACACATTGCACCTAGGGACAAATTGCATCAGGAAAAAACTTTCATTGGGAAGGATACTGCAGCACTTGTTGCCCTGAGACACTGTGAAGTCTCCATCTTACTCAAGAACTGATGAGATAGTAACACAGTGTTGGAAATAGTCTTGCTTTCAGCAGAAGGTTGGACTTCCAGCTAGTGTTTCTGTGGTTCTGTGATCTCATGTGAGTTAGAAAATTGGCATGATCATATGACAGCAGTCTAGAGTTATTAAAACTGACCCAAATACACTGATTAATTTCTATTATGTTATAAAAAAAATCTGCGGACACACTGGAGCCCCTATTATGTTATTCTGAACAGGAGTAAAAGGCAAACAAAAGAGGAAACATGTTTTTCTTGCCCTTTCAAACACTTAGATCCAGCATCAGTACTGTGTTGGAGAAAGACATGATAAAATTAGGAGATCACCAACACTGTCCTGTGCACTGGAAAGAGGGCTGCTTTAGTAGTTTATGACCTGTCCAAATGAATCAAGGACAAACTGTCCAGATTTAGTGCACAGTGCAATGAACAGTAATAGATGCAGTAGATTAAATAAACTATGTTGTATGTCTTCTTGCTTTCTTATCTCCCTTAAAAATCAAAAGAACTGGTATAATCCAAATGAAAGACCAGGATCTGACAGCAATAATGATGTTTGCTTTCAAATCCCCACTATTGCTTGCACTACACTTCACCCAACAGACCACCATTTGCAGGCCCTGAGTGGATGTAAATTGAGTAAACCTTTATTGTTTGGCAAGGTGGAAAATACGTTATTAGTTTCTTTTGCTTCTGCGCAGGGCAGTTCTGCTCCACTTTCACTGTTCAATGCAGTGTGACTAAAATCTGTACCCTGCAGAAAGCTTTCAAGCAGTAGCTGAGCTTGATGCATTTGTGATGCTCTGGAAGCAGTGAAGAGTAGTAAGCAGGAAAAGTGGCGGGGATCAGAGAACTGCTGAGTTCTCTGCACACAATACACTTTCCCCTTGCTATTTTCTGTCTGTCCCTAAACTTCAGTTCTTGGCCATTCATCCGTACCCGAGTGGGGCAAAGGATCTTCAGCTGTTGTCTTTAAAAGCAACATATTTGTAATTAGGGACAGAGTGACCAGGCAGACATTTATGAGGTTTATGTTTCATTTCCTTTGCTAAGATAAACAAGACATGGAAGCTGCTATGAGTGTCTGGAGGACAGGAGAGTGGCCCTAGAGACAGATAAGGATACACCCTTTTTTTTCCTAGATATCACTAAGATTTGTTGCACTCAGGTTTACTTTCTCCTGTCTCTTGACTAACATGCTAGTGTAGACACACCATCTTAGGATCTTATGAAGGCTGAAAAATAAGGGCTTTGAAATTAATTAATATTGCAGAAAAAGCAATATTAACTAATTAAAATAATTAATTTAAAAAGCACTCATCCTTTCATAGCAGCAGTTACATACATACAAGAGTAGAAACAGGAGTAGAGGAGAGGATATGGTAATGGATATGAGACACCTGCTTGACCCTGCTCCCTGCTGGGGACTGTGCTGTCAGCAGCTCCTCCTTTCCTTTTTCCTTTACAGTGACCTGGAGCTGTGTGCTCAGGCGCCTGTCCTGTGAGGCAGACAGCTGGAAGAGGTGAGGGAGTACTTACAGCAAAAGAGATTCCCAATAGAGGTCAAATTTTGTTTTTAATTATTTGCATTTTCTTCTCATCTATTTAGCTTTAGATTTAGCTTTATCTAGAAGCTGAAGGGTGTTGTGTTGTGTATCTTGTCTAAGAATAAAGAGCTAGACAGCAAATACACTAAGGAATGCCTTCTGTTTGTTCCACTAGGTGTGTCAGCATATGTATATGATTAATACTTAACTTCCCAGGCCAAAAACATTTGTTTTCTCTGAACATCTGGCTGGCATCTGCAAAATCTACAGTATGCACCATTAATCAGAATATCATTGTGAGGTTTGGTAATGAAAGATAAATCAGGTAAATTCACTATATTAATATGATAATGCTTACTAGAATACCACAAAGCTACAGCTACTGTGCACTTGAAAAAAAGTAATTGCTTTAATAACAGCCTAGAGTAAAGCATGGTATTTGTATTTAACAGTCATCTAATGAACATCTGTCTTCATTCCTACAAGTTTGCTCTGTACAAAGTAGATATCACATTCTTCATTTCCTGTCATAAGCTGTTGCTTGTTATTAATGCCCTAGTAACTTTACATGGATATATGCTACTTGTGCATGTGTATATATATATATCTGTGGATATATATGTGTATATATATATGTGTGTTCATGTATATATGTGTATACAGAGAGACAGAGAGGCACATGGATACTTTTTTCCTTTCTTCTGAACCCTCTCATTTTTCTGTTAGCAAACTAACTATAAGTAAGGGATCATTTCTACTTGAATTTTCATTTTGAGTTGCATGCGGTGCTTCCCCTATTAATACCACCTACAGATTCTTAAGAGATTTTTCTGCTATATGTTTGTGTAAGGAAAGACAATAACTTCTTTCCATACGTATAATAAGGTGCCCAAAAGGTTTTTTGCTCTACAGCAAGTTTAAAAATGCACTTTTGGTGAAATCAGAGCTAGAGGGCATTTACAATATGTTTTGCACATGAAAAATCTGTTCATTTTCTGCCATTTAACAAACTATGGGGAAGGTATTTTAGGCGCACTGAATAAGTAACAATGTAAACCATGCTCGAAATGTAATTAGTTAATTTCACATTTTACACCTGGCAAGAACAGTGGCTTATATATTTCCTCTTGCCTTAGCAAGATTTTAAAAATCAGTGTTTTCCACATGTGACATCTCCATTTTAAACATAAAATACCTCCTTCTCACACATGGGCATATCTACTATCAGTTAAGAATCCACCCAGAAACACTAAAGAATTAGAGCTAAATTTGTGGTGGAGTTGTATTTTGTATTGAATTGTTGTTGGTTTTTTAATGCCAAGAAAAATCAGTTGGGTTATAATTGGCTTTAACTGGTATTCACAAAGGATGAAGCTTTTTCTCTTTACCTGAAGCCAAGTAGCTCTCAGACAAAGGAGTTTCTTTTCAGCATTTGAAAACATCAAAGAAAATCTAATCTACACCATGCTGGGCTATCTTTGATGAGGAGAAAATAGTTGCTGGTTGGCAGATAAATAGAAAAGAGACCTCATCTTTTATCCCCAGAAGTAGTCTCCACACTGCACGTATATTTGAACCAGTTTTTTTTCCTAAAGAACTGTTTTCTCATAAATGTTGTTTAGTACCAAAGCTGGATAGTTCAGGGATCACAGTGGTAGAGGACATTAGCACCTGTCACCCCAAACCTCCTAGTGCTGTTTCCTTTGAGTACACAAGAGACTCTAAAAGCCTGGAAATACCTTCCTTCATAAAATCACTAGTCCTTTGCTAAAGGTGAACAAAAATATCTCTGGTGATATTTGTAGAAATCTGATAATGCCATTCCTTCAAAGGAATTATGAAGAGACTGAGCAAAATGCTTGATTGGACCTCCAAATTTCTGTGACTGAAAACAAGAAGCACAGTGACTGACCGAGTGGTTGTTTTAACATATATGTCAGAAAGCAAAGTCAGCCATAAGCTATCAAAGGCAGAGAAAAGAAGCAACAACACACTGACCAGATAAAAGAAAATTACTGTCATTAGCCTGGATATTCCCATACAACTTACTCAGAGGGAAAACTTGCTCTTAGAAAGATCTTTTGTTCTGACTGATTCAAAAGAAAAGGAGCTTTCTCTTTCGCAACTCTCTTCTCTCGCATCTGTCCGTGCACCAACTCACAAACATTGCTGAAAAATATGTAATGTAAGGATTCTATAAGCATGACTCATAATTAACTTAAAATAGTTAGAAGTTGATTTTTTCTGGATATTTTCTTGTTTACATTCCAACCTGTAAACAATCTAATCTGAATTTTATGTCTAAGCTATTGTTATATGAAAAGCCCTATGCTGTTGTTTGGCTTTGGATGTTTAGACTGAGTATCTATGGTAATGTAACATCATTTATTAGGGGTTTCTATATTTCTCTGATTTTGTCTTTAGGTGTTAGTTACATGTCTCAGCTGCCAAATTAATTTCACATATTCTTTCAAGGGCTTGCTCTAGTTTCCTGATTTATACTGACAATTGTATTAGGGTATTGGACTTAGAAATTACTGCTTTCTTGGACAAGGAATCAAGGGGGCAATGGAATGAGGCTACTGTCTGATTTCAGTAAAACAGAGATTTCTAAAAAAGGCATGTATGACTCTATGCCAAGAAATTCCTTTTCAATAAACTAAACACTGGCCCTTATAGTCTTTCATATTCTCATATTAAATGTCGTGTTCCACATTTTCTTTGCAAGCTAGCAGTAAAATACACATGTTCTCTACCATAAACTGCTATTTTGACAAGTGAATTTTAAAGATATTACATTGGCACTAGCCCTCCCAAAGTTACTATCTTTAAATTTTGCGTGTGTAACACAAGTAATAGCAGAACCAGAATCTGCCTCTGTAGAATTATAGCACTTTGCAAAAATAAAAACCTAGCACAGAAGGTTCTTAAGGTACAAAGCATATCAATGGTTAGAGTAATTTCTGACATAAAGAATGATAATTAATAATCTTAATTGATACTAGCAGCTTGGAAGTTGTCCAACCCAAAAAATCCCTAAATCCAAAACCAAATGTGAGGTGGTATAATAAATCAAATGATAGGTATAATAATAATGATAAAGACTGCCAACAGAAGATTGTTGTGATTGTCATTAAAATATGGAGCAATGGAAACAGAAGGATAATCATGTGCCTCCTACCTCTGGAGAGGAAAGGGCTTACAATGAATCATTCATCCACAGCTTCCCGGCACCATTAGTCCTAAAGTTCAAATCTATGCTTTTCTTGAAGCAGATACAAAAGCTTATGATTCAGACTTTGCAGTCTGAGAGGAAAAATATGACATTTGCAGGTTCTGGAAGGCTGATCATCCTGTGTAATATTCTTTAACATGGTTGTGCCTGAAACTGTAGTATTTATACTGCATTTTGCACTGCTGTCACTCAAACACTGCTGTGAATGCTCAGTTGAAGTTTTTGTTCCAAAACAAAAGTACTGCATGGCCTTGTTAAGCTAGTTTCTGCTCAGAATTAATATTTGTGTGATGACTTGAATTATCTCCTCAGATAATCACAATATGGCACGCAATTTTAAATGTCATGTTTGTTTCACTCCTGGGAAATGGGAATAAAAAATTGCCTGGAGCATAGTGAATGCAAATAAATTACCTCTTGGCAATGGTCACCTTATATTATATTATGACAATTTTATTAAAGGCACATCTAAACTGATTAAATATTTCCATAGAATGACATGATCTTTTACAAATCCTGCTATTTAGAATGGATTGCTGATAGACATTTTCTGGAATGAAGAAAGCAGACAAAACTAGTTAAACTTTGTATAAACAAACTTCAATCACTTATTAGGTGAGAAAGTAGAGGTGAAATTATGAATTCACAACTGTATGTATCTTTTTGATGAAAAGCAAATATTCTAAGAAGAATTCTATTAAACCTTGAAACATCATTTAATTGTGAAATTATAGTCATTTAACCACTGTTATAAAGATTACAATAATATTTTCAAATTGGAGAGATATAATTTTATTATATACTAATTAGACTAAATTAATGGAAGATTTGATGATAGATTTAAATGATTTAAAATTACAACATTTGTATGTCATTCTGATACTTGTACTAGCTCTTGTTCAGATTCTATGTTAACATTTAAAAATTTCACTTTTCACACTTGTAAAATGCTGGATCAACATACAATATTTCTGAGCACAGGTAGCCAAACTTGCTGTCAAATGCTGTAATAAGATGGTTTAGACTTTTGTGTAAAACATCCGAATCATTAAAATACTACTTGTTTTGTGGTGGCCACTGAGATTGTTCTGAAGTCTTGGTAGGTTTACTGGACAGTGGCATAGTGGAGTCTGATCAAGTCTGGGCAGTTATTAAAATCTTTATGGAATTAGTAATCTCTGCACTGACATTTCCAACTTTATCATCAAAACACATAGTAATAATACGTGCCTGTTGGCTATAAGACTATTCTGAGAGTACAAGCAGTTTCCACAGCACAAGTTATGGGAAAGGACATAATCATAAACGTGGGGCTGAGAAGAATGTGAAGACCAGAACAGGACAACATGGAACATCATACATATTTTTGTGCATAACCCATTGCACAGATTCATCAAACCTTTTGTTAAAATTTTTCAGTGGAAGACATCCACAACTTCTAGGTATACTGTGACTGTTTCACCTTTTAAGAACTGTGTAAGGCCTAAGCTCTGTCTCTACTGTAAATCAGGTCTGAATCTTCTGTATTTCTTTTCAGAAAACAATTGGGGATTCTGGGACCATTTTTTTTCTGATGGAATATTGCCACAATACATGTACTACATCATAGACTTCTCTCTTAGGTTTTACTTTCTGTAAATGTTCAAGAGCATCCCTCTACATCTCCTCAAAGGATATATTTCCTACATGTCTATCATTATTACCTTTTCTCTCTGACTACATTGCTGTAGTTTTTCAAGACTCAGTTAAACAGGGTGGCAATCTCATCTAGGCTCCCTTTCCCATGAAAAGTTGTACCTAATCTGTACCTGATCCATAAAAATTTAGACCTGATTCAGCCCCTTTCAAGCTGGGCTGTTCTATCACTCACTGTTTGTATTCTTGCTAATATGTATGCTTGGTCTTCATCATCTCAAGGGTCTCTTATGACTCATATTTATCTTACTCTCAAAAAGGCTTTTTTTGGGTACTAGAACTCTGTTTCATATCAAAGGTCAATATTTCAAAATGAATGTTCCACAGTTACTTACTAATGGCAGGAATAAAATCAAGAAAATAGAATTAGTTGTCATAAGTGCTTGAAACAGGTTTCAAGGGTTTAAAAAAGCAGTCACGTGGTCAGTGAGAGATACAGGCCTTCAAGAGGTCATAGATTAAGACTTTGATCACTTCCCTTCACCAACAAGCTCAAATTGGAAGATGATTCTGGTTAAACAATAAAAATCAGGTACGGGCTCTAAATGTGGGTTGTCTCTTAATCTCTTAAACATTTAGATACAGGGTGAATGTCACTGGTGTAAATAATCAATGCTTCATCTGTTTCAACAAAGTGATGTACTTTGTACTAGCAGAGAACACTGTTCACAAGATGAATGATTAAGCACATATCAGTCATAATATTTTTTTTGTATGAAGTCATACTTAGTGTACTGTGGTGAACCCTGGTACCTGGTACACAGAGGTTGGATCTCTCTCTCTTTCACAGCTACAAGATAGCTTAAAATACATGAACAAACCAGAAATTAAACAAACCCAAAACAAATCACAAAATCATTAAAAAACCTGAAAAACCTGAAGAAAAAAGAGATAACAATGATTATATGTGAAATCTGTGAACTAATGTTGATTTATGGCTTAGGAACACGGAACCACCTGGAAACTTTAAGCACTCCTTCAAGAGTATTTCTATATAAAGTTTATATATAACTTTCTAAGAACTTGAGGCCTATTACTCTGCCATTTTAGACAAAACACAATAATGTTCCCAGCTAGTTCTGAACAAGACCCCTACAAACCCAGATACAAGATGTCTAGATACAAAGATATTCTGATGATTTGAGATCACAGAAAAGAGTTTCCTGAGAGCCGAGGAATTGGAAAGGACAATTGATAAACCAAAATCAGAAGCTAAATGTTAATGAAGAATTTGTTACTCTTGTTTTGAATCAAAATTTTTTACTGATTTTTAGTTTGTTCTCTGTTTTGCTACGGTAATTTATTATCATATAAAATAAATACACTTGAAAGAAATGTATAAGGAAATCTAGTTTCAGAACTAGTAGTATTAGATAGTAGTCAAATGATCTCTTCGTTTAAATGGAGTCCCCATGTTCAAGTTTCCTTCTGCTTTACCATGAATAATCTTAGCAAGACCTTCAGGTGTCAAGGACATAGACCCTGTGCTGACCAAAAGAACATCCATTCACACAGTTTTTTCTGTCCATGAATTTAGTTCTAAGAGCACTGGTCAGTCAGAAAAAATAAAGCCATAGAATCATAGAGTAATTTAGGTTGGAAAAGACCTTTAATCATCAAGTCCATCAGTTAACCCAGCACCGCCAAGTTCAGCACTAAACCATGTCCCTCACAGCCACATCTTCATATTTCTTAAATATAACCAGGGATGGTAACTCCATCACTTTCCTGGGCAGACTGTCACAATATTTGACAGTCTTTCACTGAAGAAATTTATACTAAAAGCCAACATAAACCTTGCAGGTGCTGTTGAACCCATGTTTCCATGTATTCTCCAGAGAGGGAGAAAAAAAGTACAGGGGTTGAATTAAAGCCTTTAGAGAAAATAGAACATATTAAGCCACACATACATAGAGTAGAGGTTTAAGCTTTAACTTTAAGAAAATACACTCCAAATGCCTAACTGCTAGCATAGAGGTCAGAGCTTCAGGTTTAGTGATATAATTTTAGACATAACAAAAATATAGTATAACACTGCTTATAACTTTAGATATAAACTTTACGCAAGTAAGATAAAGTTTTTTACGCACAATAAGATAGAGTTTTTATGTTAGTAAGATAGAGCTTTTTATGTTAATAGATATGCTATATGATATGCTATATGTGTAAGTTTTTGATACTGCTTTTCATAGTTTTACAGACTTTAAGAATTGGACTTAGATTGGGTAGCCTACAGATAAGGATATGAATATGCATTTATGATTTATGGATAAAAGGCCTCTGTGTTGGGAGTGGAGGCATCAATCAATTGGTTTCCAATCTATCAATCCAACCTCCGCCATCCACAGCCCGAGGGAAGAGCCCTGCCAGGGATCTGGGACGGGATTTATAAGGCACTGTCTATTGCAGTCCTTGGGATCAGGGCCCTGGGGTGTCCCCGCCTCTGTAGTGTCTGCTGCAAGAACTCAGTTTGGGGCTCGGGACCCCGGGACCCCTTCCTGCCACTGCAGCCCTGCTCCTGGGAACGCTGCCTGGGGACAGGAGACAGGAGAGCCCGGGATCCCTTCCAGCCACTGCAGCCCTGCTCCTGGGAACGCTGCCTGGGGACAGGAGACAGGAGAGCCCGGGACCCCTTCCTGCCACTGCGGCCCTGCTCCTGGGAACGCTGCCTGGGGACAGGAGAGCCCGGGACCCCTTCCTGCCACTGCGGCCCTGCTCCTGGGAACGCTGCCTGGGGACAGGGGACAGGAGACCCCTTCCAGCCACTGCAGCCCTGCTCCTGGGAACGCTGCCTGGGGACAGGGGACAGGAGACCCC
The DNA here is from genome assembly GCF_021018805.1 of Prinia subflava. Taxonomy (NCBI): domain Eukaryota; kingdom Metazoa; phylum Chordata; class Aves; order Passeriformes; family Cisticolidae; genus Prinia; species Prinia subflava. The sequence goes on along the minus strand of NC_086283.1, from coordinate 70,532,595 downwards.
TTCCAGCCACTGCGGCCCTGCTCCTGGGAACGCTGCCTGGGGACAGGGGACAGGAGACCCCTTCCTGCCACTGCAGCCCTGCTCCTGGGAACGCTGCCTGGGGACAGGAGAGCCCGGGACCCCTTCCTGCCACTGTGGCGCTGCTCCTGGGAACGCTGCCTGGGGACCAGAGCTGGAGTGGAATGTTTCTTTGCTCTGAGGCTGGGATTCTGTGCTAAATTGGCATTTATCCTGGTGTTTCATCTTTCTTGGATTTTATACCTATAACCATTGTAAAACCACTCATTCAGAACTCTTTTGCCTTCAGACCCATGCATTTATGTAATAAACAATTTTGCATAAACTTCAAAATGCTTTTGGACCTTTAAGATCTTTCAACCTGTAGAAATGGCCTGTTGCAAGTGCAGCTGGAGGCCATTTCCTCTCGTCCTATAACTTGTAATCCGGGAGCGTGGATCAACTTCCGCATGGCTACAACATCCTCTCAGGTAGCTGAGAGTGATAAGATTCTCCCTGAGCCTCCTTTCTTTCCTCCAGATTAAACAGCTTCTGTTCCCTATGTCTATCCTTGCATATTTTGAGTTACTCAGATACATTATTTGCCATTTGTAATTGTGTTAATGAAATCTGTACCATATTTAAAAAAAATGTGTTTCTATGCTTCATTTATTCTAAGAAGAGGTCATGGTAATTTTGAAGTAGAACATTACTTCACCTGTTAAAATAAGAGTAAAATAGGAAGCAAAAATAGTAGTCTTAAAATTATTAGATCTTAAAATTATTTTTGGAATCATTAATTATGACTCACTTTGCCACTTCCTAGGAGCTGACGGCTACCAGATTAATTGTTCATAGTTTTATATAAATGCATTTCTTGTTTGAAGTTTGAACCACTTCTTTCATTATTCCTTCTGATTTTGAACAGGTGCCAGAGGTGTAACCCTATATCTGAAAAGCTGAGGCAGTAATTATTTTACTTTTTTGTCTTGAGTTGATATGGTTATAATACTGATTCAGACAGTTAAGTCTTAGCAAATCTTGCTATTATTAAAAAGGGGGGGGAAAGTCTTTACAAGAAAAAGAACATTTACTATGGGCCTAAGGAATATTTATTTAAAATATAACCAGCTTAATCCAAGAATGAAATGCTTTAATAAAATATTTTTAAAGGAATGGGATTTTACCCTTCATAACTGCTCATCTCTAGTCAGTGTATCAAAGAATTAGGAAATGAAATATCATCAACATCAAAAAAAAAGACAGTTATAACCCAAAAAACTACTAAGTAATATAGTTTTATTGTCTTATAATATGGTGAATTAAGACCAAATGTTACTCTAGGCAAATACATGTACTTTTTATATATACATAAGCTTACTGCAGATACATTCTCCTTCAGAATCTTCAAAAAATATTCCATGTGAATACTTCCTTCCTGATTTATTACACTAATATACCTAAATATTTAGTGTATTCAGAGAACCATAGATAATGCAGTGGTCAGTAACCCTTCAAGGAGACAGAACAAAAATGACCCCACCTAATCTACCAGTTTAGTAAGTAGTGGTTACAATAGCATTTCATTTTAAACAGAAATTTCCATATTCAGTTATTGAATACAAGCTTGTTGCCTAGTCTCAGATGAGGACTTTATTCTAACTAGTATAAGACTAGTAGAGGCACAAGACTCCATCACTAATCCAGGAAATGTCATGTCCACCTTACAAACCCCATGCAAATATAGAGAGGATTTCCACTGATTAAGTGGTCTGCAAAGAGGAAACTTAATATCCAACAAGCAAAAAGAAAACAATTCTGGATGGCTATAACAATCAGATGTATGAGAAGAGTTTTTTCTCTTAGAGTCGCCTTTTAGTCTTGAAATAAAATGATTCTCATCTCCAGCTGCTGGTAGTAGAGCTCAAAACTCTGTCAAAATGGGGCGAACCCCTATAAATTTCTAGAGTGTGTCCTACCTGCCATAATCTTACCAAATGTTGGGGTTTTGAAAAATCAAGTTCTGTTTCCTGTTATTTGGCATTCAAGCTGAAAGCAGTTTGAAAGACAACAACTAGAGAAAAGCAGCTGGATGCAATTTGATAGGGTTAACCACAGAAGTACTGCTTCTGACTTCCAAATAAAGGAAAATGGTGCTCCCAAATCTTTTCTAAAACATGCACTGAATGTGTTTGTTGACTCCTTCACTATCCTTCTTCTAGAACACATTATTTTCCGCCAGTGTCCTCCACAAATAACCAAAATCATTTATTCAGAATGATTGCTAAAGTGTACTCTCTGTTTTCAAGCCTGCCCTTCTTTGCCCTAATTTTATGAATTTTTGCATGGCCTATTAAAAAACGTAAAAAAATAATCTTGGCTGCAACCCTTGCCCCTTTTTGTTAGTTATCACTTCGTCCTAACTATAGCCCTCTAACTGCACACCTTCTGTTTAAAATCTAAAATGATGAAGAGATGGAAAGTTTCTCTTTTTTTAAAGGAAAAAATGTTCTTATAACCTGTGTCTGCATAGAATGGTCTTTAGGATCTTCCCTGGAAAACACTCTTTTGATATCTGTCCCATGAATAGTGGCAGAGCTTTACACAAGTGTGGCATAATTGCACCTGTAAATCTCTCCAGTACTTCAGAGACTGCAACCCAAGTATCAGCAGTGAGCAAACCTAGTGCAAATTTTTAGTGGTAAATTTGGAACTGTTCCAAACTATTCTGTCTACTAAGTCTACCCCTCTGGTTATCTTTTTTCCTGTCATAGATGAAAAATAAACAATAAATATATCCAAGATCTTGATTTCTACTTACCCTGGACCCTTTGATAAAATTCAATTATTTACTACTCTTGAGATTGCAAACTTCTTCAAGGCAGAAGTACAACTGCTAAGTGCAATGGGGATCAATATTATCAATCCCTTCACAGTTCCAAAGCTTGAAATGAGGACCTTATAAAATCTTGCTCTTCTCCAGCATGAATGATTTCTAGTTTCTCATGTTTTTTATACCACAAATCAAGGAAGACATGATGATAAGACCGATAACTGCATTCTGGGAAGGAGAACTGAATGCCCTTTATAGGATTTATTATTTGAAACTTTTCTCCAACAAATATTCCTGGCTGTTTTCTTTATTGAAGTGAACAGCCTGATATTCTTTAGTACAGCTTTTTCCTATGCTTTCCTTGAAATTTACATATTTGCTGGTTTATTACATGCATTACTATTTTTTTTCATGTCTTGTACTCTTTTACTTTAGAATTTACCAATGTATTTGGATCTGCAGTGAAGTCTATTTGCAATCTATTATGCAGGTACATAAATGACTCTAGTAATTTTGAATCTGATTGCATTTTACATTGTCCTTTATTATTTAATGAGACTTCCAGTTCAGTATCATCGACCTTGGCTATGACATTAGCTGCCGGATCTTTGCTGTGTTCTGCCTTTTCTGAGCAAATTGCTCAGACTAAGTGTCTTGATATGTTCAAAACCTCTTGTCTTACCAGAAATACTATTCAGAAAAGCAAAGAAAGAAAGAAAGAAGGAAAAAGCAAGTAGAATCCAACCCTAAACCTATGGAAACTGAAAGAAGACAAGTTTGCTTGATCCAAGTTTGGATTGCTGGAAATAACGTATATTGTAATACCTCAGTGCTTTATTATGAGTAATGTGTCCTGGAAATGAGAAAACTGAATTATGAAAAATGGTATAAATTGAATTTATAAAAAACACTGTGAGCACTCTCTGCTGTGTGCAGATGTAGTAGAAGACCTAGAACTAAATGTCAAAGGATTATTCCTTATTACAGAGGTTTAATGATGCTTTCTCATTTCTTTATTGGCACATTATGCTTAGAACTAATGACTTCAGTGAAATTTTCAAGAGGCAATTGTTGGAAGGAGAAGGAGAGAGAGAGCCTTGTAGAACTACATGTTTTATTCCTCAGGTAACAGATGAATTTCTGTGAAATTTGAATTATTGCTGTGCATCAAAAATTTATGCCAATTAATTGTTATCACAATACAAAGTAAAACTGTTCCTATGTTACTCAGATAATTCACAGTTTTGCAGTTTTCCCTTAACAAGGTTCCTGACTACCTGAATTGCTGACAAATGGTCTAGCTTATTTCCCACAAAGATTGACAAACAGAAGTTTCCTGATCTGACTCTCAAATTTCCTACCCAGTAAATCTGAAAGGAACCAGAAGTCATCAGAACTGATGTGAGAGTGTCCCTCCTCTCTCTGCCAAAGACAGCAGGAGCCCACGTGTATAAACAGTGGGTGTATTCACTGAATTGTGCCAACTTTTTCTGAAAAACGTTGTTCTTGTAAGGTTCCAGAACAAATACCCGTTTTGACCTTTTTTTTTTTTTTTTTTTTTTTTTTTTTTTTTTTTTTTTTTTTTTTGGGGGGGGGGGTGGTTTTTTGTTTGTTTGTTTTTGGTTGGTTGGGTTTTGGTTTGTTTGTTAGGTTTGTTTGTTTGTTTGTTTGTGATATTTCAGTGGAGCTACCATGAAGGCTTTTTTTCTTCAAGATTTCCTGTCTAGGAAATGAGATATTCTGGAGGCAAGAGTATTTGCACCTCTAATAGGAAAGGAGTTATGTTGGTTTAATGTCCTCATTGCCTTGAATTCTTTTCTGTGAACTGGAACTACCTCAGCTGTAGGAGCAAACCCAAAATATGGCATCCTTTCTCTTAATTCCTTCATACTCCTTGAGTTGCTGAGTTCATCTGTGTAAAATGTAAAATTGTTTTCATCCCAAATGTACTCCTGTGTTGAAACCTGCTGCTAGTTCATATGTAATGCAAATACATCACTTTAATTATAGTTTAATCAGCTGCAAAACAGTTCTTCCTATCAAAAATATTGTGCAAGACAAAGTTACTTCTTTCTTAGTGTAGTTTTGCTCAGTTTTTCAGGCCTTTACCCTTCAAGACATTTAAGCCACATAGATTGAAAGTGAAAATTACTGGTCTTGGGAGCCTCAGTAGCAGCTTTTCTTTTTCTTTTCTTCTCTCCTTACTAGCAAATTGCCAGATGACAGTGTCAAAGGACTTAAGTGAGAAATATTATCTAATAAAACTAAACACTTGCTCATGGCCTGTGGGCCATAGTGGGATTTAGTAGCATGATTTAGGTTAAATATACATTTTTTTCATAAATATTCATGGAATTAAGGATATTGTAATAGTTACGCACACTTTTAAAAGAAAAATATTCATGGGTCAGGAGAAAAGCTTCATGCTGTATTTAAACTTTTCTAACACTAGTTTTTTCTAGTGACTGTAGAAGTCCTTAACCTTTTCTTAGTATAGATTCATGGGCCTGACAATATTGTTAAAGTCTAGGCACAGATGCTGTTTTATTTCTTCTATTTCCTCAACTATGCTGTAATTATATTCATAATTATACTGCATGTTTTACAGCTGAAACTAACATATGATTGACTTTTTCTACTTAAATGATGAGAAAAGTAAAATTATATCAATTATATTTAAGAATATATCTTTGAAAAACCTAATATGGGTACTGGATTATTAGTTACATAATTTAAAAGAGAAATCATAATGTAATGTTTGAAAATTAGTTTTGACAGCTTGGAAAGCTTAAACAACACTGTTTATTAGGCTTTTTTTGTCAAAAGTGCACAACAACATAGTCCATGAGTCCTACGGAGTGCTTGTTTCATTGTCTTCGAGCAAGTGGTGACGTTGAGTCTAGAGAAATATCTCTGTATCATCTTATCAGGCAAAAAAGTTATAAATGTGGTTTATTCACACCTTCTTGTCTGTTTCGGTGTCAAAATGACATTTGGGGAAAAGACACCCTGATATGTTCATCTCTTGCTCAAGTCTTGCTTGACAGGAACAACTCTTTCTCTTTTTGGTTATGTAATATAAAAAGGAATTATTATATTTTTAGAGAATGTATTTATCAATGAAAATTGAGATTGTGAACCTGTAAGTAAGAAGTAAGACCAAAATGCACTGCGGATTTGAAGGGCTGCTTTCAAAATATCTTGAAAATGCCAAATATATTTTTAGGCTTCAAAAAATGGGAAAGCTTATATTTTCTCCTGCCAAGGGGAAGGAATTAGAAAACACTGATATTTCAATTTTTTGAAAATTCTTGAAACAAAATAAATGAAAAACAAATCTAAAAAAGAGAGTATATTTTAAAAAATAGAAAAATTTCAAATCTGAGAATACTGGTAATGGTAGTTCTTTGGAAAAATAATGCTGCCAATTTCCATTGATCATTCTGGGTTCATTTTTCAGCCTGGTGTTTTAATGGGTTGTGTTTGGAAAGAACCTCAGAGACACAGCTCTCTCAGCCAGCTCAAGAGCAAATAGCATAGCAGCAGTTGATTCAGCAGAAAGGAGGAATTCTGCACACTTTCACTGTGACAGAAGGGGCCGAGCAGGCCAGCACACCCGCACTGCCAGGGCTTGCCAAGGACCCCAGGCGTTGCCAGTCTCTTGTCCTCCAGTGGAAACGCCTCAACAGGCAGAGGACAGCAGCTCCCTGTGGGTCTGGTGGTCCCAAGGACATGCCAAGGGGGCTCTCCTTGCCCTCCCCAGCTGCAGAAAGGAGGCACAGCTCGGGCAGGGTGTTGAGGAGGCTGCAGCTCATGCCGCAATGCTGGCAGCTAGCCTGGGGCCTCGGGGTGTAGCAAAGGGGTTCGTGATCCCACAGGATGAAAAGGGCTTTGAATCCAAATTCCTCTCAGCTGCGAAGAATGTATTGGGTAACTGAGAAAGGTAATGGAGTCTTGCAAGTCAGACTTCCTAACGTTTACAAAGCAGCAGTAAGTGATATTCCTTTGTATAGCTTTTCCAGTTCCATTGTTCCTAGTATTTTATTTTTCCTCATACTGAGAGGATATCCATGCCAGGCACAGAAAAAACCCCAAATATATTAAAATATAATAGTGTGTAACATCATAATTCTCAGAGGTGTTAAAATTAAGCTACAAAGTTATTTATGTATCTTTTTACCTGTTTTACCATACCTGATTTTTTTCAAATATCCACCATGAAAAAAACCAACCAGACCACTCTATTTTTTCAGAGAGAATGTTCAGAGCCTTGCAACACTCACAAAGAAATTACATGCAAACTATCCCCTAAGTTTTTTTGCAGCAAGTAGCTGCAAAACCATGAAAACAGTCCCTGAAACAAGAGCACAGGGAGAGATAGGAAACCCTGGGATTCCTTATAGAGGAATCTACTGATCTAGTCTACTTAAACACACTAAAAAAACTCCACTCCATAATGCCTATATCTTGACTTCAAAATAGTTTTAAAACTTTGGCCTTAGTTTACAGTAGCAAGATTTTACTAGAAGTTTTCAAGCTATTTAGAAATATATACACTTACTTCTTACAGGAAAGTAAATTAAGTTGTAAAATTCAAGGGTCAAATTTTGGTGACATTCAAAAATGACAAAAAACACCCCCTTTCCCCCAATGGCTAAATGGCTCAAAAGGAACTCCATAAAAACATGCTGACAACTGTCTTCATGAGAAGAGGATAACACCAAAAAAATCAACAGATCTTTTAAGTATGAGAAATTTATGGTGAACAGTATTATGAATTAAGATATGTTGATGGTGAACCTGCAACCAGCCTTCTGTCTTTTTGATTTCCTTTTATTGACAGGCTTGTGTGACATTAGTAGACATTTTTCCCCCTTGTAACTGTGTCTGCTTAGAAACAGTGAATGTCAATATCCTATTTCAGCAGACACTTAGAAATTAGCATTGATACAAACACCTCCTCCTAGAATTTTGATCAGCTCTTATTGGTACGTTTGACCATCTGTTAGGCATTTTAACAGTTAAGTTTTGGAGGGATAGACATTGTGATCGGCTGAAGACTCAGCTTATTTTATAAAGGTGATCCCAAAGGACACATATGAATAGAGAACACTGCTTTCTCTTGGCACCATGTTTTCATATTTTGCCAGATTTTATCTTCAGTGGTTGCAATGTCTTAAGCAGATCCATGCTGCAATGAAAGTTGGACTTTGATTTCATTAGTAACCTGAAGTCACCCACTACCACTACAGCCAATGATGTAACTCACATTTAAATCAATTGAATTAATCATAGCTCAAATAACTGCAAGTGGACTGAGACTTAAATGACAATGTTGTAGCATTCATCCGTGTTATTATTTTAAGGAAAAATCCTCTACAAGAACAGATGAATGCTTTTCACATTGGAGGATTAGTGTTATTTGTTTGCATTTTGTTTTAGTTAGGGTGTTTTCTCTGCGAATTTGTATATAGCAAATTAAAGGGTAAGATTGTAATAGTGTCAGCTCCCTGTTTTTCATGCAATCCTTTGAAACAACGAATAGACTTTTACAGTCCTCCTGCTCCTAACTTTTGAGTCGAACATCTGTAGGAGAGTCTAACAATGGGGAAGTCTGACAAAAATCTCGACTGCTTTTGAGTGGTCTAACTGTATTTTGTGTTCTGGGTGGTTTACCATATGCACATAGTGAAAAGAACGTGCACATTCTTCCCATGTGCAGCCCCTCTTATTTGTGTACTAGAGCTCAGATATGAAAGGAAAGTGTCATGCTCATTATCTCAGGTCCCGAGACAGCGGGAATTGTTAAGCTGATGTTGATTCCTTAGCCCATCTCCTATCCTACTTTTTTAATGTTGTGTGCTGTGGGCCACTAGAGACACTCAACTAGTGTTTAGAAGCTGCACCTTTACCATGTGAGTTGAAAGCTAATAACAGGCTGGGGCTATTAAACACAGCCTTGGTGAGTTCATCCTGCTGCAGAACATGTGAGACTGCCACTGCTGTATGGCTCGTCCTACATAATTTGTAATCCTAGACACAAGAAATTGTTTCTCATTAAAATTATAGGGGAAATAATAAAATCACATTAAGAAAAGACCACGTATATGATGAAATCTCACTGCTGGGGTTGAATAGAACACAACAGAATCAAATCTTTATCCTTGCGTAAATGAAATGCTTTTCAATGTACTCGAGCTGTGGTGTTCTTACTGCACACAACTGAAACTAAGAAACCATCCTAGATAATATTTTTCTTTCAAAAGATGCCCCAAACTTGCTTCTTTAAAAAATAGTAACATATCGGTTGCCAAAATATTTCCATAGCATATATGTCAAAAGGGTTACAGAAAAAGGAGCAAATATATCAAAAGGGTTACAGAAAAAGGAACAAATATATCTTTTCAGACATGGAAAATATGATGTGGCCCAAGACTAACAACAGTTTATATTTCAATTTTGACTCAAAAGTAAAGACCAACTTTTGTCTCATACAGTTAATTACATATGCAAAAGTATTACTTAAGATTTTGAAAGTTTCTAAAACTTTACATGCATTTGTTGGTAGAGAAGTGGGGTTTTTTTAATGTTAAAACCAGAAATGGATGCTAAATATAAAAGATACTTGGAAGCCAACATATGATATTTTTCTTAGCGCAGTAAGAAAACATTAGAGAAAAAGTTAATGGAAAAAAACATAAAGTAAAAATGTTGAGACTTAAGAATGTAACTGTTTTCTTTGGTTTAATAAAGACTATGGTTCAAATTTTGAAGTATCTCTTTTCATATTCTTTTCCTTTGACTCAGTGCAGAGTTCTACAAGGATATGGGGACCAATTATTGTGTGCACACAGTAACCGACAAATGGTATTTTCTTGCCAGAAACATCCTTTGATTATGTAAATTTGTTTGTTTGTTTGTTTGTTTGTTTTGCTTGTTCTTGTGTTTATAGACTTGGTGATTAATACCCCTGGCCCAGTGGTCATTTAGTTAGCAGCCATGGTAAGTATCCAGATTTAGGGATTTAATTTATCCGTGTGAACAAGGTTTATATCAATTCTCCAAAAATATTTCCACTTTCTTGGAAATAAGATGGTGGGAAGAGAGAAGAAACATCTGCTGCATTTAAATGCTTCAGTGATACCAGCCCCACAGTTAATCAGCTCTGCCCTCACCAACAGATGTCACTGCAAGCAAAAGGAATTAATTTGTGAGGTTATTGGGCTCAACAAGCAACAAAACTCTCTGAAATACAAATGTGAAAGAACCTCTCTTTCAGAGCATATGTTCATGTTTCTGTTCCTCTGCCACAAGCTGAGAATTACCAGCAGGCAGATTGGTAAAAATAACAAAAAAGAGGAAGGGAAAAAAAAAAAGTAAAAAAGAAAGTACTCAAACTTACAGCCCTGTGAAACAACTGAAACACATCTAAAGAAAATTCAGTACCTTGCTTTCAATTTTATGAATGATTTAACTGAGAAAACAAAATTTGTTAATTCATTGTGTATATTTCTGCAAGGCAAACTCAGAAACTTAGACATTCCAGTCACCTGATTCTGTGGGTAAAGATGAGAAAAGGAAAGTGTTCATGTAGCAATTAAAGCATTTCTACAAATTTTTCTAAATAAAAAATGCACATATACCAGAGTACACAAAATCATCACTAAAAATATTGAAGCTACAAAGTAGAGACATTAAAAGTGAAAGACTCTTATCATTAGGATTATTCACATGCAATACTAATTTCCTATTTTTGCATGCAAGCTCTGGTACAACCTTTAATTGCACAGTCATGTGCCTGTTTCGTGTTTCTGAAGATAGCCTTAAATTAGAGAGAAATATTAGAATTTCACCACAGAAAATAATTTTGCATCATATTCAGCAGACATTAGAACAACAAGTAACAACCCTCCCTTGCATGTGCTACCACCCACACTGGCAGCAAGTGCAACAGATATCCCAGGAGGCCTGATACATATTTTCCATACCTACTCAAGAGCAGTAAAGGAATAAAGAAATCCATGGATTTGGGGATGTTACCCAAAACTTTGAGGGTACAAAGAAACATTTTGTCACAGCATAAATTCTGTCCTGGCTCCTTGCAGCTTGCTACAGTTGTGGTGTCCTTGCCCCTCTGAAATATCTCCTCCCAGTTCCTGTTTCTTTCTCCACCTGCTTTCATGTCATTCCTGTGTGTTTGTCTCTCTCACTCTGCTCCAATATGTGTTTCCCTGCTCCATGTTCCTGCTTGTTAGCAAGGAGGACTGTGAAGGTTGAGTTTTTTCCTGTTCACAATTAATCTATCTTGGGTGCCAGTAGGAAGAATTCCAAGGTTGTCTTGCTAAGTCCCAGCGATCCTCTTTCTCTCACATAGCTCTGTTGCAGTGGCAAATTTAGTTGCCAACCTCTGCTAGCACTTGTAATTTGAGGTTTGTTACTTTGCAAAGCCTTGCAAACTCAGCTGACATTTAGCTTGCTTTATTATCATTATTATTGATGTTGTTATTGTTGTTGTTGTTTTCCCAGGGAAAACCAGATACAAAATATCAGTCTTTCCTTGAAAATATAGGAACACTACAGGTTTTTCATAAAAGCAATAAAGTAATTAAGATCCACAGGAGAGAGTTTTTTATCTCTTTCACCTGATCTGAGATTACCTTGTGGGTGGTGCAAGCTTCCAGGAGAGGGACATAGTCTTTATGGAACACATGCATCTATGTGGACAAAACACAATGTTCTCTATGGCACGTAAACAATCTTGCCGTATGTGCTAAATGGAATGTGCCAGAAAGATAATTTTTAAAACTGGAAATCAAAATGTGACTACTTAGAGAACCACTGGCTTTGAAAAGAATCATTAATTCCCACTGGCTTAGTGAATTTTTTCCAAGTTATTTTATGCTTTTGAAAATATGATCACCACCCACAAATTATTAAAGTTTTTAATATAGATCCTTTTGGTTTAATGAGATTATGTGCAGAATAGCTATACAAGTCCTGTGTTAGATTCACCAAACCCTGATATCTGCCTGCTCATGCACTCTTTCTGCTTTAAGACACAGCAAAAGATTGCCTTCTTACTAAACAGCTATTTTGTACCTTGTGATATGACAAAATAATTCACATGTGGTGTCATGAAGTGGTGTGTGATCTCCATTCCATAGTTCTACATATTTCCCAGACTGGAGTCTGTGGGCTTTAACAGGAAGCTGGATGATTGTGTCTTCTGGCTTGTTTTTCTGTTCCAAGTGACATAGAAAAAAACATAAAAAACATTTCAGCAAGGCCTCAGAAATATATTCAGTTAGAGTTACCCTTTAGCAAGATACTCTTTCTCCAGATCAACAAATATAAAGTGGTAGTTCCTTAAAAGAAAACTATGTTATTATTGTAGCTAGCGTAAAGAAGTAATTTAAATACAGATCTGTACCCATCAACAAAAGAATGGGAGTTTCTGTCACATAAGGAAAGTCTCTCCGCCCCCATATACACTGTGAGGAAATGCAGCAGAAGCAATAGATGAAAATCAGCAATATAAACAAGACTGAAGCATTCCTAAAGTTCAAAGGAATTCATAACACATCAAAGATTCCAGCCACTCTGAAAGATCCATGAAAATATATAAGCAGTTGGCCACCAGCAGAGCTGTACTCCAATATCTTTGTTCTCTCATGGAGGTGGGGAAATGCTGCATTTATTTCAACATATTTGCCTTCTACTTAACATGGGAAATCTGGCTGCACTCCACAGAGGCAAACACTTTCAAAAGTTTAGCATTGATATTAGCAGTTTGGGTGTCTAGTCTGTGCTGTAGTGGACTGGATTCTTGCCATTCTGTGATGAGCATATTTTTTAGTGTGGCACGTTAGAGGAAAAAATTCCCTTCCATCACCTAATGAGGCTCCAGGCTTCCCAAAGCCAAAAAACCCCTTCTTATCTTTCTTCAGATGCCATGCAAAACTGCAAGAAAGAGAGGAAGCATATACTCCCAATTCACTATGAAAACTCACTCAGTATTTTGAAAAAGAAATCTGGGGAAAATCTAGACATAATTTACAGGTAGGATGGAAATAACTGCTGTTGCTCAGGATATGAAGTAGTTTCACCAAACCTAATACAAATAAATTAAGAGGCAGAGTGAGTTTGAAGTGATAAAAGATAGGTTCCATATATCACATTGTTATTGAAGTGCTAGTATTCTAAACATTTGCTTGCATTCCTCGTTTTAGGCAATCCCTCTGAAGTAAGAAAAGACAAATCACTAAAGTTGCAGGTTGAAAATTATGGGAGCTAACCAAGCAAACTGGTGTTGATTTTAATTTTTCACATTTAACAATAGTATCCTGAAGTATGTTAGCCAAGCACATGTTGACCTTGAATGTTGTTCTAGGTACTGTAGCTACTTATCACATTATACATGTCATACATGCACAGTAGATATATGCTGCATGCACATTTTTAAAAACAAAGGAACCTGAAGTACCTAGAAAAGCCATTTATTTCTTACAAAAAATGCACCTACCCACAAATTAGTTGAAACTTTCCACTCTATTTATCAATATACAATAGGTACAAAATGGCCAAGCTTCACACTTTTTAACACTTAAGTCATACACAACATCCTGATGAATGACATTACCAAGTTTTTTACTAAATATAATTTCATAATATTATATATACTTTGTATAAACCCCCATAAAACTAAAAACAAAGGAAAAAAAAAAACCAAACAAAAAACAAAACAAAACAAAAAAACAAAAAAACAAACAAAAAACAAAAAACAAAAAAACAAACAAAAAAAAAACCAAAAAAAAAAAAACAACAAACCAAAACCCAGAAAAAATCCTACAACCAAATGAACAAAAAACCACAAAATGAAAAAAAACTAAAGAAGAAAACAAGCACCCCCAAAAAAAACATTCCCAAAAAACAAAGAAAGGCAATGCACGATATGTTTGCCTCTTATCCACATGGGAAATGGAGTTGACTTTCCTGACCTCCATAAATTGTGCAAATGTTGTGCTTCCTTATGTGAATTCACCATTTCTAGTAACACCAGCTGTTTGTATCACTGTTTACATATACAATACGCAGTGAAATGTCCCTCCAAAAAAAAATCAATAGCCATTATCATTGTTATTTACCATCATCATAACCCATCATCTGCTGTTGTTTCACACCACATTTTCCATGCCAAGTGTGGGTGTGCACTACCATGTTTATGAATAGCTGAAAATTGCCCTGACAATTTGCTGAGTTTCTGCTGAGTTTCTGCTGCATTTCTGCTGGCTGGCACAGTGAAAACTGAATGATTCATTAAAGCAATAAGCATCAATACGTGCTACAAAGTTCATCTCCCAGTTGAGAGTTTCCCAATTTTGTTGTGTTCTCATTCTAAAATGCTAGTGTAGTTAGCCTATAGATAGATTTTGAAAAAGTTTATATTACTAATAACAATTTAGAATAGGCTAATAGTATATTTCTGTGAGAAACATGTACGTTTTCATAATATTGTTTATAATGATAACAGACAGTAAAACAGAAAGATTAATATACAAGAACCAATGCATTGGCTAAGGAAAAAAAATAAAAACTCAGGATAATCTTTAGCCTTAACTTTTCTTTTGAATGATTGCTACTTCTCCATTGTGAGAATTTTTCCAGAAGCTGCAGACCACTTCCTACCTCCACAGATAAATGGGCTGGATGCATGTGCTAAGGAACTCCTAAAATTTAATAGTGATATATTGTTTTACTTTCTTAGATTGTTATCTGGTTTTATTTTATAGACTATTGAAGCATGTATGGTCGAGATCAGTATGGAAAAACTCTTCATGGAAACCTGCAACCCCAGAATTACTCAGAATATCCTGAAAATGCTTTACATTGAAAAGTAAAAGTTCTCATGCATTTATAGTTTCACTTCTTGACATCTTAACTTCTCCCTGGTCTCAACAATTAAACACCAGGTCTTGCTTGAGCCTCCTGGAGAGAAGGCTAAGTACTCAAATACGTTTGATTTATCTAGTGTACAGATGTGAATGAGTGCAAAAATCATAAACAAAGAGGTCAAGCTAATTTGAACATTTTTCTCTTGCAGACGAGAATGTTGATTTTTAAAGAAAATACATCTTGCCATGTGGGGGTAGGGCAGTGTGTTCCAGCAGTATTGTAACTTTGTGGTAGGACTTTTTATCTCAAAAACACAGAGGTTGTTATACCTTCTTCTCATCTTAAGAAAGGTTCAGACTCAGCATCTCACAGCAGCCAGAGGGTTGAAACCTCATTTTTCTTTCTGTATCTCAAAAGCCAAATGTGGGGATTTTGCATGGGTAGTCAGAGTCCTTGTCTGCTGGGCAGAGGAGCTGCAGAGGACCATCCTTCTGGGCAGGACATCTCCCAGGCATGGGGACTGCTCGACTGTGTCTCCTGCATTCTCTGTTGCTGACCTCTCCCTATACTATTTCCCTGCTTGCTCTGTAGAGTGCTTACCTGGTATCTCTGAAGTTTGTGATCTTATCCATACATTATGCTGGCCGCTGGCACATAACATGTAACTTAGAGGAAAAATCTGAGGAGTGTAATCTCTACAATATTGGTTGGACTTCATTAGTAAGGAAGAAAGGAGTCTAATCCCAATTTCTGTGAGTGCAGATTTTGGCAAGGGAAGGCATATGAATAAGCTTATTTTTAGTGAACAAAACCTGGAAAACAATGACTTTCTGTGTGTCATACATGGTGTTGAATTTGCACAAACACTTAAATGCTTTCTTCACTAAGGATGTAAATCATAGCCTTGCTCATAAAATGAAAAGTGTACAGTGAGATTCCTGCCCCACTGAAACAAAAAAGAAACATTATAATTTTTTCCAAGGAATCTATTATAGCCACAAAATATATACTCTATCTAGCTTGTTATAGTTCATTGTTAATCAGAATAAAAAGTGTTTTTAGAGAATCCTAAGAAAACCAGTGTAGAGCAAAAATGTAAAGACAATGGAATCAGTGTTCTTTTTTTAATATGCTCACATTCTATTATGCATATCATTTCTTTAAGTTACATAGCAGGCCACATTCACAAGTGCAGGACTACTTTCTGGGAAATACTCAATTTTTCCCCAAAACACCATATTTATGACTGTATGCACACTGAATGACTTGAGTTCATGACATATATTTTAAGAAAGAATTTTTGAAGTTTGGAGTCAATCATTTGTTTTCTATTGTAAATGGAATAAGTGATGACTAACAGTAACTGTAAATATAAAGATTTTATATCTTCAATATCTATGACAACTTAGTCTCTGCTAGTCAGTGGTTCGGATCAGAGCAGATCTAGTGCAGCCCAAAGAAATCGTTTTTATCACTTTTCAATGAAGATAGAATATTTTCCTTCTAGTTAGAATATGATGTTCACATGAATTGTGCTAACATGGTATACTAACATTAAGAAAATAATTTTTTACCTGTTGTTGTTAGGTGTTGGACTGATTTGTGCTGAAAAACCAAACTATAACACAGGACCTTGCTGACTTAGGGATCCTTGGCTTTCATCTTCTTCATCAAGATTTCCAAATATGAAATTATAACGAAGTTTCAGTTAGTGGGCATATGAATTGGAAATAATAGTTAGGATAATTAATAGAAATGTAGTCATGAGAATGAAATCAACATATTTAGACCAGATCTAAACTTAAGCATGTATAGTCTGACATCCATCTCCACAAACGTTCTAAGCCTCCAAGCTCTTGTGTCTCCCCTGTTGCCTCATCTTCCTCAGACCAGGGTGACTTCTGCATGCCCAGATTTCTTTAAAAAAACCAACCAAACTCAAACCAAAAACCTCAACCAATTAATTAAAAAAACCCCAAATCAAACCAAACAAAGAAAAAACCCACAAAAAAAAACCCCACCCCAAAAACAAACAAAAAAAAAACCCCAAAAAACAAACAAACCAAAACCAAACCAAAACAAAACAAAAAAAACCACACCAAAACTGAGATATAAAAATGAATAATGGTTTCCAGTTCCAAGGACTCAGTGTGTAGTTGAGAAGTGAAAGAACCAGGCAAGACCAACCACTGCACCCTGTAGCTGCTCTGCTGCACAGGTATTTTCTTACTGTGGAGCTGGACAGCTAAGCAGACCAACTTTGCAGCCAGCTCATGGAAGTGAGGTTTTGTCCCTCTTGCTCCTCTGTCCCAGCTATCCCCCCATGTATATCAGTTTTCCATCAGGAAAATCTGACCTCTTCTCAGAGCCTGTGTGACTTTAAAGAGAACCACAGAGGAGGGTAAAAAGAACCACCAGCACTGCTCTTGGAAGGAAGAGATCACCTAATTGTAGCCTGTTGCTATCTCTAATCTGGTTCCTCTTCTGGTTTCATTTGTCTTTCATGCCTTTTCAGCAGTAAGGAAGGAAATGGACCTTTAGTGTCCACTTTACACTGCACTGTTGAAGTGTCATCTCAAGTACTTTGAGAAGCTTTGGGTGTCACAATAAACAGGAACATCAAACTGTTAGAGTGTGTCCAGAGGAGGGCAACAAACATGGTGGAAAATCCCGAGGGCAAGACTTACAATGAGTGGCTGAGTTCACTTGGCATGTTCAGTGGAGAGAACATGAGGAAATGGGTTGAAGCTTCTTCAGGGGTAGTTCAGACCAGATTTTTGGAAAAGCCTCTTCACCCAGAGTGGGGTCCATCACTGGAACAGGATCCCCAGTGAAGTGGTGAAAGCACCAGGCTTGTCATATTTCAAGGACCATCTCATCAAACATCTTAATCATGTGTAGTTTTGTGTAGTCCTGTGAGGAGATGGATTTTTTGATTCTATAGATTCCTTTCCAGCTTAAGATTCCTATGATCCTATGATTCTACTTTAAAAAGTCTTGTTTGAAGAAGCATCTACTAGTTGAAATGTTTGTGCCCTTTTCTGCAGTTTGAATCACATCTGTATTAAAAACATGGGCTGGCTTCAGATGAAGGTGTCTAACAAGCAAAAAGACTGCCATTCAAAGTACTTAGAAGAAAAAAGAAGAACGCCCACCAATTTTAGTGAGAGTGTTGGTCTGCTGGAAGACAGGAATGTTCTGTAGAGGGATCTGCACAGACTGGATCAATGGACTGAGGGCAGTGGCATGAGGTTCAACAAGGTTAAATGCTGGCTATTTCCTTTGGATCACATCAACCCCAGGCAGTGCTACAGACTGGGGGAAGAGTGTCTAGAAAACCACCCAGTGGTAGAATACCTGGGGATGTTGGTTGATAGCTGGCTGAACACCTGTCAGTATGTGCCCAGGTGGCCAAAGAAGGCCGGGGGCTTCCTGGGCTGTAACAAGAACAGTGTGGCCAATACGATGAGGGTAGAAACTACATTGCTTTCTATAACTGCTTGAAAGGATGTTGTGGCAAGATGAGGATCAGCCTCTTCTCCCAGGTAACAAGATACAGGATGAGAAGACATAGCCTCAAGCTGTGCCAGGGGAAGTTTAGATTAGATATTAGGAAAAAAAATCTTTACTGAAAGGGTGGTCAGGCATTGGAACAGTATGTCCAGGGAAGCAGTAAAGTCACCATCATCGGGAGCATTCAAAAAGTGATATGTGGATATGGCATTTGAGGACTTGTTTAGAGATGTGCCTGGTAATCATGAGGATTGAGAGGGTTTTGGTGTCTTTTCCATGATTTTAACAACATCTGGTTCTGGTCAGGACAGAGTTAACTTTTCTTAGTAGCTAGGAGCGGGGATGGCCAGGACCTGGAGGTTATTCTACACCACCTCAAATCATGGCTGAGGGTGTGGGACAGCAGTTCTCTTCTGGGGAGAAAGGGTTACTTCCAGTTCAGAAAACATGGCAGGAGGAGCCATCTGGTATTGAGTATTGTCACTGGGGGTGTGTGGGGTGGGTTCAGTTACTGTTCATTTTCTTATGCCATTTGCAGTTTCCAGTAAATTTTTCTTATCTCAACCAGTGATCTTTGCTTTTTGTGTCTCCCATTCTTCACTCCATCCCATAGCAAAGGAGAGAGGAAGGGCAAAACTGGGGGAATGACAGAGACCAGCAGCCTGGTTTTGGATTCTTTGTGGGGCTCTGAATTGGCGAGTACCACTCCCCAAATCTGACTCAACAGAATAAAAGAAACATA
Source organism: Prinia subflava (assembly GCF_021018805.1). Classification (NCBI taxonomy): domain Eukaryota; kingdom Metazoa; phylum Chordata; class Aves; order Passeriformes; family Cisticolidae; genus Prinia; species Prinia subflava. Next base: position 70,513,618 of record NC_086283.1, on the reverse strand, counting down.
TTACATAGTTTTGTCCTACAAAACAATGGTAGAATTCTAAATTCTAAAACTTAAATTCTGGAGAGAGAAACATGTTCTGATTGCAAAGTAAGCAGTATTCTCTATCTTAATTGCTCTATAATTGGGTTTGTAAACCATGACTCTTCATACTTAGCCACATAGCTCTTTGGACAGGAGAAAACAGAGAAGGGTCTGCTATGTCTCAGACTGAAGTTAATTGGAAGGCTATATGTGAAAAGGTTAAATGATTTTTCTTGTCAAAAGTGGCTCTTGGCTTAGTATAATGAACTACCTCCTTAATGGCTGTAAATCCATCAACCTCACTAGGGCTACCATGTTTATTTTATCTGTCAGACTGACTCTAATGCAGTCATAGAAAAAGAAAGTTTGATGCCTGCTAACATATTTACTGCTTTTGTTCAGGTCAGCAAATCAAGTTCAAACATGTGTTCCACAATATGCTTAATTGGAGCTTTTTTCAAGTTACACAGGGCATTCAGTTTACTTATCTACATTTTTAAACACAACTTGTAAGATGAATGGAAAATGCAACAAAAGGGCCATTCTGAAAGAAAAATTGCACTGGTTAGGCATTGACACATGCATGTCTGGATGCACTTCTTGAGCATGTACTTTTTTTTTTTTTCATCTGAACAGCTTTTAATATTTTTAAGGAAGGACATAGTAAGGAAATTGGAAGAGGTTGTCAGCCTGAGAAATGGAGGCAAAGACTATTTCCTTTGGAATGAGTAGCATGGAAATTTTACAACGATCAACAATTCAAAGAGTTTTACTTCCTTTGAATGTTTTCCTTCATTCCTTCTGCTGAACCCATTTGAAAGAAATATTATTTCCCTCCTAGACACATTGAAGTTATTTAGCTCTAGTTCCATTCTGTTACATTTTCTGAAAGCTTCTATACTTTTTTCTCCAAACCTGCAAACCAAAATTACTGAAAAGAATATGTCACCTTCATTACTTTCTGCTGTGTTTACAAAATTGAGGGGTTTTTTACTTCTGTATTGTTCATTAAAGTAAAGATAATCTCAGTATTCTGAATGCTCGGTGAACAAGTTGTCTGTTTCAGAGAAAATGCAGGTTGCAGAAAAATAAATTATCTGCAATGTAAAAAAAAAAAAATCCCCAGCAAAACAACAACAAGAAAAAAAAATCCACCAATGCCACCAAAAACCAAGTCAAGCCAAACCAAACCAAGGCAAACCAAACTAAAGCAAAATAAACTGATCAAAGCAAACCAAAGCCAACCAAGACCAGGAAATAAATGACAGCACAGAGTAAATTGTGTAAATTCACATGAAATGTAGAACATATAATTGCAATAGTGCAATAATGCCCTCCTGGTAGAAGAAAATGCATGAAATGGATCCTCCACTCAAATGTTTCTCTCTGTCTTGAACCTGATGGACATTGTTTGTTGATTTTTACACAGAACTACACTACTTAAGAAGACTGGGCTGACAATTGTCATCTCCTACAGAACTTATGCTCTTACTTTATGTGATGATACAACAAATTCTATGAATAATATCATAAATTAGATCCTTAGCTTGCCATGTAGTTATGACTTTTTAAGAGAAATTGTCATATTGAGGGAGAGATCAGACTGATTTTTCTTCACAAACATCTATACTTCTTACCTTAACCAACAACATTAAAATCGAATTATTTAATAAAACATTATTACCGTTTAGCTTGAATTAAAAAATACTATGTTATATTTTTTTAATGAAAAAATGAATGCAATGAGTTTATATTCTCTCTGTGTTAATGGATGAGGGTATTGCTACATTTTTTGGTACATAAATAGCACCTCCTGAAAGCTTTTGGATGATACTGGGGAGAATGAAAGGTTTTTCTGGGTTTTGAGAATCAGAGTTTATTTTAAAAATCTGTATGGCTATCAATTCAGAAATTGTGTCTTATGTAGACTACACACTGTGCAAAGCTTGCACTATTAGGAAATAGTATTAAAAATTATGTACTAATAGAAAAGGGAGTAAGTGTGAGTCAGAACCAGTGGAGCACAGCCCACACACTGCCAGTCTTGGTAATAATATTATCTGAATTTTGTTGATCTTATAAAAAGAGACATGAACATGAACTCTTAGAATTAAACATCAACAGTCTTTCTTTTATTTTTTGTTACAAAATCAAGAAATGAAATGAGAGAAAGAAGCTTGTACCATATGAGAATAACATGGCTCATTTCACTGCATGATAATTCTGTGGTTAAAACTTCTTGATCATATCAAACTGTACAAATATCTCAAGGGCAATACATTTGCCCTTGTATACATGTAAATTATGAACCTTGCAACTTTTGTGTCCATTCCTTTTTGAAGTATCACTCATCTCCCCAAGTTTCTGTGAATTGAATGAGTAGTTTTCCTGCGTGCTTGTTTTTGGACCCCTCTGATTCTAATGTCCATCCATTCCTACAAACTTCCAGTAGCAACAAAGCTTCAGAAAAGCAGAAGGAAAGACTACCTAAAACAGAGTGATGGACTAAACAGAGAAGGCTGAGATTTTGTTTATTTATTTCCCCTGAAAAGAGCAGCATTCTTTCCTGTCAGGCCAACAGTTAGGCCCTTCTTAGAGCACAAACTACTTGAGAAAGGTCTGAGGCTTTAAATCTTCAGATGCAGGTATAACAAGCTGATGTGTAAAAATGTGATATCTGACACTAAAGTCACTGCATCTAACTAACCTAGTGGGTCATTCATTCTATAAAATGTGTAACTTAATTTCAAAAGCAGTCTGTTTTCCATACAAGCAGTAAAACTGTACACCTTATTCAAATAGATAAATGGGACCTGGTGTGTCATTAAAAAAAAAAAAAAAAAAAAGTAGTATTATTTAGTCTGTTGCACAAAGATTCACTGGAATATCTGACATAGAAATAGCAAATGTCACTCAATTATGTCAAACATATGATGGGTCTGATAAAGGGGATTCTGAAGTGGTAACATATGTAAAGTTCAAAAGGGCTTTAGTCTACTGACAGAGAAAGAAAAATAAAAATTATATTTAAAAATTCCTTCAGTTCCTGGTCCCATCTGAGGCTGTGTGGGGAGGACTCAAAACAGGAAAGTTTTGCTGTTCTATGAGAAAAAAACAACATGCAGATGTGAAAAATGTACTGAAGGGAACAAAGCACCTATTAAACTCACAATTGTTTAGGAGCAAAAAGTGCATTGTGCTGTCATGTCTTTATTTATCTCTCAAATTATTTTTTATAGCATACCATTCTTGAAAACCATCACTCTGTGCAAGCAGAGAAACATCACTCATTTTATAAATGGAGCCTTGAAAAAGAGAGTTCAGATGGGTAATGTGGAATGGGGCTTCCAAGAGGGCCCAGTTGTTTCAGTTCTCTCCTTTATGCCTTACTTAATCACTCTTTATCTGCAACTTTATTAAAAACAACAAAATTAAAATATTCTCTGAGGAGTAAGGTAGTCAGAGGAGGTTTTTCATTGCAAGTTCTGGAATGTATTCTAGGAGCTTTTTCATTGGTCTTAGCTGGGTGTGTAGATAGGAAGGTGGAAACATCAGTGCTATTTTCATCCAGATAGCCTGTGGCAGGTCTAGTATATCACACACTTCCATGTGCCCTGGAATAATACCATCTTTTTTCATCAATGCTGTTGAAATGAGTATATGAACCCAACATATCCCACAATTTATATTGCTTTTGTAATTGCTTCTAGACACTTTTGAACTTGAACTGTTTATAGTTCTTTGTGATTCACTTTCAGATATCTCTAGATTTTTCTTTCTTCTGGTATTATTCAGCCATTCTAAGTTAATTTTGTGAGCTGTAGACACTTGTGTTAGAGAAAGCTTTGTGTGCATGTGCTGAAGGACAAACAGGAAAATATTTTTGAGAGACACAGTAAAACATACTCTGAAACAGGTTGAAGTGAGAGGCCTAGCTGGGATCTCATATCACCAAAGTGGAAAGCAATATCATGTATGCTAACTGTGAAAACAGAAGACTGGGCCTTCTCAGATTGAGAAAGTATCATATTATTAGAAAGAATAAAGTGCTCCACTCAATTGAATCAATTTTAAATCATCTCATGATTACTGGAGATAAAATACTGATTTGAAAACTATCCGTGTTTCATTTCACTGGTGTCTATCAGGCACAGTTGGGTGCCATTTCATGTTGAAATGTGTAGCCTAAGTGATAAAACATTTAAAAAGAAAGGAATAAAACATCTCCAGTTCCTGTTTAACTTGCTAAAATGCAAGATAAAATTAGCCACTTTTATTGAGATAGGAACTGAATCAACACTGTTGTACTAAATTCTGCCTAGTAGTTTAAGCATTTGATTTTCTTCCTTTTCTTTAAAAATATTTAGCTACAGTTTGCCTTAGTTCAGAATAAAATTCTAAGACCAGGAAAATGAGGTAAATGTTATGCAATGGCTATTGTTTTATTACACATTTTTTTGTCGTAAACAACAGCAGGAATTTTTTTTTTCCTTCAGTGTAACATTCCCATTCCTGGACTGCTATTGGTGTTTAGTATCACTTTAATTTTTCACTGTAGAAAGTAGCCTGACATCATAAATGGAGTCAAGCATATGCTAGAGAAAAGAAACAAGCTGAGATTTGATTTTTTGCCAGGGTAAGACTATGCATGTTGTTAAAGCGTAGATTTTACAAAAAAGTAACAGCCCACTTTAATATTTCCTGGAATGAAATTTCCTTTCCAGTCATTCCACAATTTTTGACTCCAAATGAATGAAAATACATCAGTACTTCTGTACCAAGAAGACAAGAAAAAAAAGTTTGAAGGTTTAGTGAAATTTGATTTTGAAGTGCTGGCTTTGTTCGCATTTTATTCACTAATATCCTCTAATATCCATTTTGATCCTTATTTTCATCTCCCTATTTTTCTCTAAAAATTTGTCTATTTTCTTTCCCCATAAAATGAATTATAAGAAATATGTAACAATATATTTTTAAGACCCGAAAGTGAGAAAGTTATCTACTCTATTTGTCTTTCTTCACTGACTTCTTTTCTTAGTAATTTATCCTTTCATGACAACTAAAGTAATTTCAAGAGAAAATATCAGATCACTGTAAAAGTTTAATCTTACATACCTGGATATGAAATAAAATGTTCTTCTCCTTATACTCTTTTCCTCTTTTTTATCTGAATTGAAAGCAGATCAAGTTAAACAGCTGTCATTCCATTTCCTTTGTTGGCAGTGTTCTCTACCATTTTCTTGCAAAGCTTTGAAGATTTCCCATATATTTCTATTGTAGTAAATTTAGCCAAAGCAAAGCTTTCTCTCTTATTCGCCCCCAGTATATTCAAGAACAAGTAGAGGGACAAATCTGCCAGGTTCAGAGGTTCAAAGCTGTGTCATTTTTTTCACTTATTTCAGCTTTAGGAAGGTATTATATACAACTCACTGTCATAGCTGCTGCCTTGTCTGGCTTTACCTTACAAAACTAAGGTTGACACAACAAGAAGTAAATAATAGCCTTAACTCACTAAACGAATTTACCTTTAAGTTAGTTCTCTATAGATGATGCTACTGAAAAGAAGTTAGAACTTCCTAAATATCTGAGATATCCATGTAAGACCATTCAAATGAACAAGACTTATATAAAAATAAACATTTCATTTCATGCATGTTAGCTTCAGTGTTATTTTATCTTGGCTGAGCATCTCTAGATCTCTTCTTTATAGCACTTTTGTTTGTTTGCTTTTGAGTCAAAACAGTTATGCCGAGGCATTCCTTTTGTTCCTCTTTCTCTGTGGTAGTGGGTTGCTCATTAAATTAGTCTGCCAGCATGATCCTGACCTTCAGTTTTGGCCTTCTTATTCTTCCTGCCCACCCATCCAAAAGAAAAATCCCTTGCTCTTGTGTGACTTACTTTTCCAGGAAGGCTGATTGAAGGAGAAAGACTATTTACCAGTTGCCTCTTAAACACTGGAGCAAAGCACAACATTAAGCTAAACTTAAAGCCTAAGATACTGCCTAAAGGAATGAGTAGCATGGCTTCAGGTTTTATTCACATTCTGAAGGGAGCAGATAAAGAGGCAAAATTGGAAAACCAGCCCACTTTACCCTATCTTCTACAGTTTCTTCTAACTGACCATTTCATAGGAACACAATGTTATGAAACATTTATTTGTCATAACAGAAATTCAGCTACTCATCAGAGACCCTCACTTGGATTAATTTTAAACTTGAGAGAAGATAGACAAAAATTCTTTCTGTATTTTCTTCAGATTTTGTCAATAAAAGTTATTTTCCATTGCCCAGTGTAGCTAAATTCTTAGCATCTGCAATGCATTTGGTATAGTCCCACACATTATAATAATTACACTTCATATTCTAGTAAATTATTCAGAACTTAGCAAGGTAAAATAATGTCACATCTGCTTTGATTCTAATAAATTCCACTTTAAGGGTGTTAAATCCATACTGTCCTGCCTGAGCTGTCCGTGCCTTGTCTGGAAGCACGTTTTTCATTCTCCATCTCTCTCTCTTGCTTTGCACTGATCACCAATCAATAATATCCTGGGTTACATAGAAATGAGCATGGCCAGCAGAGTGAGAGAGGGAATTCTGCCCCTCTGCTCTGCTGAGACCCCACCTGCTGCACGGTTGCATCCAACTCGGGGGTCCCAGCACAGGAAGGACATGGAGCTGCTGGAGAGAGTGCAGAGGCGGGACATCACCAAGGGGATTGGAGAGATAGAGCACCTTTCACATGAAGAAAGGCTGAGACAATGGAGTTTGTTCATCCTGCAGAGGAGAAGGATGGCTTTGGGGTGATCTAATTGTGAACTTCCAAACTAAAGGGAGCTGACAAGAAAGAGAGAGGCATGATTTACAAGGGCCTGACAGGATAAGGGGGAATGGATTCAAACTGAGAGAGTAGCTTTAGATTAGATGTTGGGAGGAAGATCTCGGTTGTGAGGGTGATGAGATACTGGAACAGATTGCCCAGAGGAGCTGTGGATACCCCATCCCTGGAGGTGTTCAAGGCCAGACTGAAAGGGCTGAGCAACCTGGCACAGTGGGAGGTGGCCTGTCCAAGGCAGGGTATTTGTAGCTAGATGATATTCAGTGTCCCTTTCAATCCAATTCTTTGTGTATTTCTGTGATTTGTTTTAGATGTTTGAAACATGGGTCCACAAAAAGGAAATAATCTTCCATCTCTCCTATTTTTTCTTTTACTCAAAAGAGAATTTCGGAAAAAGTAAGATATCACTTTGCTTGCCTTAGCTCATCCTTTTAATGTCCCACCAAGGCAAAAAATCTTTCACCTTGAACATCTTCCTCTCCATTATGAGTTCAAACGATAGCATAAAATGTAAAGTGAATATTAGTTATTTCCTGGCAGCAAGTCTCAGTGCTATATCTTTCCATCACTGAAGTTATGTTGAAAGAATTCCCTTTCCACCAGGAATTACGATTCACTGCATTTTATTTTGGTGAATGAAATCCTCATCTGTGCTTTTACTTTTTATTTTTAGATGCAAAGAATGTAGAGATGCAGATAAATTTTATGAATTAGCTGCAATATTCTAACTCCTGTCCCTCAAATGGATAGCAACCTCTTCACCTAATAATGTTTTCCTAGTCTTCTTAGTATATTCCACAAGGAGTGCTGAGCTAAAAGGTCTTATGATAAAAACGTTTCTCAGATTTACCAAAGAATTCCTATTTTCTGAAAGCATAAGAAAGTCTTCTGAAAAAAACTTACAGATAGTCTGGGAACATTTTTCTTGGATTATTAAAAGGAAATTAAAAATAGCTTGCAGTCAAACTCTTGTTTTTGAAACAACTTCTACAGACAGTATTTTCTTACCCTACTGAATCTACATCTACCTCATAAAAAACATTAAAAATACTGTATATGTGCTAGTGTAAATTTTACACCTACATGTAAAATTTTATCTGCTGCCCATTTCTTTATTAAGTCTTCTCCTCTTTCAGTAAAGCTGACCATGGAAATAAACATGAGACTGCCTTTTGTTTAAGGACCAGTGGAAATGTGTTTTCCTGTGAAAGAACCTAACACTCACGAGAAACAGGCTGCTGGTGAGAAACATGCATTTTAGAAGGCAGTAGATATATCATTGAAAATTAGAAGAATCTTCCTTCTCTGTCAGCTCCTTCCACAGCAGAAAATTCTAGCCCTGTGCATTTTAAAAAGTTAAATCCTTTCCATTTTTGCTCATCTTTGCCTGTTTTCCCCCACTTCTTAATTTTAGTTTCATGCCTAAAAAGTACTCCAGATGTTTTAGTTTAATTGTTAATTTTGCCAGCTGGCTCAAGCTGGTAAATGTATTTATTAAATGAAGCAGATAGTGAGGCTAGAAATGTTGGAATTAGACTTCAACAAAATTCTGCCAGTATAGGTAGCTATTTATGAGCTTTTCTTTCATGGTGTTCACTGTGGCCAAGACAATCACCAATCACCACTTCACTCAGGCAGCTCTGTTAACTAGCAACAAATCAGGGAGGAGACCATTCCTAGCCAACTTCCTTAGTATCTGTACCATGAAGTTATCATCCAGGTGTATTAAGAATCCTTTGAACCTGAAGAAATCAGCTGTGTGATGTTCCCAGGTAAACACTGTCAAGTTGAAATCCCTGATAAGAACAGGGGAAGTAGATTTGTAGGTGTTCCTTTGTTCCTTGAAGATTTTCATTCATTGCTACCACTGTCTCCCCTTATCATTATTTGTTTGTCCCTCAGCCCTTACCCAGACACTTTCAAGCACAGCAATGCTGACTGTGAGCTCTGCACACTGCAGCCCCCTCTTCACCCTCAGTGCCACCCCACTGCCCCACCTGCCCTGCCTGTCCCTCCTGAGGAGCCTGTAACCATCCCTCATCCACACAAGTCACAGGATTCACTCATCCCACCTGGTTTTGCTTGTGCCAATAGTACAGTTTGTCTGCGCCAAATCTTTGAGCTCGCCTTGGTTGTTTCTCAGGCTGCATGTGCTGGTTTCAGGTGTGGTTTCTGTTGCCAATACCTCATGGAGCAGGTTTCACTCTCTGTCAGTTTCTCAAGGTTTGGTGTGCCATTCCTGTGCTTATCCCTGGAAATACTACTTTTGTGGCTTTTCCCCTTCCAATCTAGTTTTAAGATCTATCAATGAGTCCTTCTAGCTCCTGTGCAAACTCCTTTTTCTGCCCTCTGAGAAAGGTACATCTCATCAAATATCAGTAGTCCAGGTGGTGTATGGACCATCTTCTGGTTAAATCCCCCTAAATTCTACCAATAACTCCAGCTTTAAAATCCTTTGTTGATTTGGTACACGGCCTGCCTGTTTCTTTAAACATTCTTCAAATGGATGACTGTCCTCTAATGTCTGATGACAATGAAGTCGGATGTTCAAGAAAAACAAAGCTGCTCTTTCAGGTGATGCATCTGTTCAAGATCTGTTCACAAGCATTCAGGTTTGATTAAACAGAAAGTAGGGGCAGTTGTGGAGGAACCCATGACAGTATTTCACCTGAAAAACGCAGACATTTTAGTTAGTGAAAATGTTGAAATTCTCCAGAAAATATTTTTACAAATTCTGCTTGTATCTCTGTCTGGACTGCAACATTAAGTTTAAAAAATCCGTAATGTGTCACCTGAATTAATAGCATTACAGTGAAAAGATTTATACATCTGTTTTGCCAGTTCTAGAGGATGTTTCTTCCTTTCTGAGAAAGTGCCTGATGATGGCAACATATTGATTAATTTCAAGCTCTTCTATAGTTTAAAAATCAAATTACAAATTTATATGCAATTCAAGTTGAGATCTTGTAAGTCATAAACTTGTAATTTTGTCTCCGACTGCAGAGCAAAGTTTTTTCCTTAAATCATCAGCATTAACAAGAGCTGCCATAGGTCTGCTTAAAGTCAAGTAATGCTTGATGTCACTCTGATTTTCCACCATGCTTGGGCTCTTAACTGGCCCTGAATATGTTGACGACATGTGACATGGAACAGAGCTGCTCAGTTTAATCTGGCATTCTAATTTGAACAAAGCCCCCTTTTAAGTGTGCTAACAGGAAGAAGGCTACTGTTTCTCATCATCTCACAAAATCTGTGTATTTTTGGGCCTGTGGAGCTCTTGATTGGGTCACACATTTAGGTCAACAGCAAAATAAACTGAGATTGTGAGATTTTGAGATTGTGGTCCTCTCATGAGGGGCTGACTTAGCTGGCGGCACAAAGATTTACCATTGATTTGAAAAGAGTTTGATAGAGGGTCATGAAGACGTACTTTCTGTTAACACTGAGAAATCCAATTTTGTAGAAAAAAAAGTCATACTCATCCTTCCCTGTTCTAAAACCTACTTGGCTGTATTGAGTGAGTAGAAATGGCACGGCCACAGAGATGAAAGTGGTTAGTTAACTAATAATATACGGAGTTAATGCAGCTATTGGAGTATTTGTGAATACTAAAATAACTCTGCCTATTCTATATTCAGCATTATGTCTGAAGAATATAGAAATAGAACATAAACACCTATTGGATAAGGTTGCTCACACATGCCTTCTATTATTCCAGTGCCAACAGGTCTATAGCTGTTTTTTGCATTAGTTTGCACAGTTATTTAGTTCCCTGAAACTTATTTCAAGTTACCTGCAAGCCAAGTTTCCTTTATGATTCAGGCAGTAATTATTTAAAGACCTGATGTACTGGAGAGGAGAAAAAAAAGTCATTTTCTTACTGATATTCTGACAAGGACTTTATTCTACTGGGAAAAAGAAAAAAAAAAAAAAAAGATAATAGAATTCTCTCCTTACTACAGTATGAAATTTTTTAGAAAATTCTAAAACTAATTAATATCAAGCCTTTCATTTAAAGATAATCAGGGAGGTACCTTTCAATAGACTACAAGAAAGACATTTCTCAGTCCAGTGTGATCAAAGACATGTGAAAAAGTCCAATTTAATTTGTTCTGTGCAGTTTAAATGGTTATTTTCACTAGTCATCAAATTTGCTCATACCGTAGCAGGAGACTACCTCCCTTTTTTATTAAATCAATCATGGTAAAATTTTCTTTATAAGGCTTAAGCAATGAATTGACACATTTATGCAGTGCTCTGTGGACTAAAAAGGGAAGCCAACAAAAAAGAATTGTTTCAGTGGAGAAAAACAGTAAGAAATTATTTTCTGCCAAGCACTATTTCCTCTGCATTAAGCCCTTGTGGGAGGATCTTGCCAGAATAAATATTTTCCCCACATGAGGAATAGATTGAGTAACTGATGCTGCTGAATCAGAGTTACTGGACTCAATGCTCCAAAACAGAAATCCTCCCCCTCTCCCTTGACATTTTGTATTTATCACAGACTCTGAATTTTATTGAATTCATGCCCTCCATGTTCAAACCCCCAATTCATAGTTTTCATTGAATTAAACTGCTGCCAATGCCACTTGCCTTTGAAGATGTTCAATTTTTCAGGTGTTCAAAAAGCCTTTTTGTGATGTTCTGCATTGGCCGCTGCAAGAATCTCTCTTAGCACTTCAACGTCTAATTAAGAAAAAAACCCCTGATGATATTTGGCCTTCCTGCTTTTGAATATGCTTAGCTATAAAGCTTTGAAATAGTGCTCACAGTATGTCAAGAGAGGTGAATTAGGTTTTTACGCTTCATTCAAATATGGTCTTTCCAATTTGTGTTTATTTTTCCAAAATGTATACAGGCTGTGATCATTGAAGCCAAACTCCAGTGTTATATGGCTTCCAGTTTTGAAAGCCCAACAGACTCTGAATAAATATCCACAGCAAAAGCCAAAACTGTCTAGATTAAGCATATAGAGATATAATGATTTCTTTGCAGTTATTGTGAAGCTGATGATCAGTTTAGCATGCAACTGCTAAATTTAACCACCTCATTGAATGGTGCTGCTTCTGTGCATTTAAACCTTAAAAATCATTTGCTGTTGTTATTGGAAGGACTGAAAGAGTTAGAATTGCCCTTTTTACTCCCTGTTCTTTCTCTCTGACACATATAGATTTGATGGCTTATATTGCTTTGGGCTCGTTTGGGGTACTTTGGAGGTTTTTTGTGCAAAAGATTAATAGTGGTTTTATGTGCCAAAAACGGAGAGGTTTGTGGTCTTGTGGTTTTTGAAGATGACACTTTCTATTTATGGATTTTTTTTTTAATTGATGTTCCAAGGTGTTTTTTAACTCTCTTATCAGAGCATCTTGCCATATCTGTTGACCCGATTAAATGACTAATAACTGTATTGGGTAAAATAATATGAAAGAAGATAGGCAGCTGAGAATTTGCTATTTGTGTCAACTAACCTTTTCATAACCAAGCCAAAATTGATTTATTTTTTAAATTTATAGCAACACAGAAAATGTGGTAACTGGGGGGTGCAAGGGAATTGTGTTTTGAAAAATATTCTGAAGCAGGTAGGGGTTATTGTCTCCTTCCTGGTTGTATAGTCACATAGAGGATCACATCAGGGTCTTTCTCACAAATGTATCTCACTAAATTACCAATATCTTCAGATAATAGGACACATGATGTCTTCTAGAATCTAAATCTAATGAAGGATTATACTGTGACTGGGTATATTGTGAATTATGTTGTGACTTATATTGTGACTTGGCCTAAGATCTCTGCTCATACTAAGGAAGTCTGGCTTTTTACTTCATTTTCTTCCAGGGAACTTGAAGTCCAAGGAGAGGAGAAAGGCAGAACAGATGGTAACTCTGTGCCTGTTGCTGGACCTTAACACGCAGGATAGCCTGGAGAAGGAAAGGCAATTGTTTACTCTTAGGACAGTAGTAAATTGCAAAGTTCTTTGGGCAGGGACTGAGGATTGCAATTCAAAAATGGTGTCTGACACACTGCCACCACAGTCTAATCTAAGTGCAGAGTAAGCATCACTTCTACTCAGCACTCCTCCAAAAATTGACAGACTCTCCCAAATGTTTAATTAAAACCAATAAAATACAATATTCTTTATTTCTTGTTATATATTTTTTAATGTCCAGCATTACTGTTTATAAGATTTTCTGCTTATTTCATTAAAAGAAACACTTTTTTTTTTCCTTCTAAAAAATGGTTTCTCTCTTATTTCCAGTTTTATATACGAATTGATTGAATCTGTCCATGACATCTCAGCTTTAGAACAGCTTAAAAAAACATGTCAGTGGAATAATTGCTGCCCATTTTAAGCACTTCAGTGGTTCATAGATTTCTATCCTTCTTGAATGTTACACAAAAGAATTTATACGAGCACTTACAGACAAGTTGCTTGGTTCTGCAATTCTGTTTAAGTGGAGATCTTGGTAGCCTCTGACTACTAGTCAAGCACATTATACAGTGCATTAATATTTCTAATGTTACCACATTACACCTTGAGAAAATCTTTATGTGTATTTATACATGCATATAAGCTTTTAAGTCCTGTTTAAATCAGTAGCAAATTGCCAAGTCTCTCTTTGCTTCTACTGAAGAATGCTGTGTCAGTATTAATATTTTATTTAGTGACCTGTCTAAATTACTTGGTCTATTTAGGAAAACGCAGCTGCCCACAAAACAAGTGGGATAAATTATTGTTACAAAGTAGTGGAAAAGTTTGTGCAAAAGACAGGAAAATGGTATATTAAGAATTGTATAATTTTTTAGCTTTATCCTGTATGTTGTAGAAAATATTGTTGGTAACAGGCACACCTGGGAAAATATATTCAGTATATTTATGTGAGTGACAAAACTACAAGCTCCATAGTTACAGCATGATTTTCGTTTTAGCTCCTTCTGTAAGTCCTTAGCTTATCAAGTGGGGTGTTTACTACCATCTTTTATTTCACAAGCAGTTCTTGGATGTGTCAAAGCCAGCTGAAATGCTCTCCTCTCTGATTCTTCCATGATGTTAGACCACATTTCAGCTCCAGTGCTCTCTTAACAAGCTTCCTCTGCAGCTTTTGCTCTCCTGAGCAATGATTACTTGCCTTTGGTAGGGAAGACCTGGGAAATCTCCTGTTAAAGTCTGTACTGAGACAAATCTTCAGCTTGCATAAGTCAGACTAATTCCACCAAAGCAGTGAAGGAAGCTGCATCGGTTTACACACGTGCGAAATCCTGCCCTGTAAATCTGTAGGGCCTGACATTTCAAGGGCCTTTGTACTCAATCTCTAGGACTAATTTAGTGCTGGAAGTTGAGAGCTTTGCTGGACCAGAGCCAGGCTGCTCCTCAGGAGCAAGAACCCACATATATTTCCCATTAGTCCATGATTTCTTTCTATATTCAGGATATTAAAGTAAAATAAATAGTGCAGTAAAATATAGGTAACTCTTTGAAATCGATGTAGTTTTTGAAAGAATATGTTAGTGCTGAACTTGTTCTGTCATAGCACCAAGTAGTAAATTTCATATTGAGCATTATCAATGCTTAATTTAAAAAAAAAAATTTTGTTGTAGTATAATTTGTAGATGGAAGGGATAGAACTAAAAGAAATAAGAAACACTGCTGCAAATTACTAACTTTTTTTACAGACTCCTCATTCTGTCAAATGTTCATGAATGTTTTCCTCAACGTGTCTTGCACATGAAATTTATTCTCAACTACTGCATCTCAGATGCTATGACTGACCTTTGAAAAAAACCAAGGAACACTTGTAGAGGAACTGAATAGGTATATTTTGATTAATTATTTTTTCTCTCAAAACTCAAACTACTTTTTCTTTGTCCACCCTGTTCATACCCAAAGTATTTCCTTTAACTGAGCTATACCTAATAAAGTTTAAAGCGTTGTTTTCAGGGTCCTTTGGTTCACGTTGGCATTTCCAGAAAGGAAATCACACATTCTTTTCTTCTGACTCAGTTACAGCAATATGTGGTTATACTCTCAGCCAGTTAATAACAAAAGAGTGTTTTTATGAAGGCCACTAACTTAACATTACTCAAGAGCTTTGGCCCATAACTATTTGGCTGAGGCCCACGAATGACATTTTTGTGCACACATCTGCACCCCTGCACACACCTCATTAACAGGGCAGGCATTGGACTATACCAATTAATGCTTCACTCTGCGTATGAAAGCCAGAAGTGGGATCTAGAACTTGAGATTTCAAGACTTACCAATTCACTCTCCTGCCTTAGAAAATCAGAAGAGCTGCACCTGGAACAAGAGCTATGTTATCACCTTTTCTGCCTCCCAGGCTGGGGGAGTTGCTCCTTCCAGCTAGAAATAAAAGGGAAAAGCAAATGTAAATACTATAGTCTTTATATTATCTGGCACACCTCACATCATTCACAGCCCCTTGTGGTATTTTAAAATGAAGAAGCCATTTTATAGGCTAAATCCTGCATCTAATGATTTCATTACATATCCATGAAAAGTACCATTTAGTAATAGGATGTACTGGTTTGAAAGCAAAACCAGTGAGACTCCAAGTCAGAAATACAATTTAATAGAAAGAGAAGAAACAAACAACAAAAAGGGTAAAAATAAAATAAAACAGGATATATGAAATAGTACAAAGGACCACTGACCAGAGTCAGAATGCAAACAAGACACCCTGTTGCTCAGGGTGTTAGAAGCAGTCCAAAGTAAGTCCTCCCAGAGTGACAGTTGTGAGTCCGTTGAAGTAGAGATGATCCTCAAGAAAGGGTCCAGTTGTCCTCTGGGAATCCAGTGGAAACAGGCTCCCTTGGTGTTTGGGATGGTTTTATGGTGGTGGAAAGGCTTTGGCTCCTCCCACTGGGTGGAGCATCTCCCAATGGAATGAGGTGATGTTATCAGTCACCTGAGAGGCCTTAAGTGGCCCATCCACAGGTGATGTCCCTTGCAGGAGGATGGGTGGAGGAAGAGATAAGGAGGCACTGCCTTATCTGGTGTTATCAGGTGTCCCATTAACAGAGGGCATCTGCCCTCTTCCACCCCTAGAGTTACAAGAGATTAAGAACAATACCTCCCAACCGGCTTCGACATGTGGAAAACAGAATACACATTTTTGGTTACATTTTTCAACCCAAGACACACGAAAAAAAAAGTTTAAAAAATCTGAATTTATAACCGGACTCCAAATGAAATCTCCAGTGAAGATTTGCTGTAAACTTATGTACAGAATCACTTTGGGTTTTTCATGCATCTCTGCAGTTTCTTTCTCACTGACAATAATATTTTTCATTGGTTACTACTTTGATACTTTTAAAAATTTTTAATCTATGGATCATATGAACCATGAAGCAAGAAGTGAGTGGAGCATTACTAAACACACAACCAATAAATTTCTTCAATCCTCATCTGAGATCATTAAGATAAACCAAAATGATTCCTAAAGATGAAAGAATAATTACCAGAATGCATATAACACAGTTAATTTACGAGAATTATTGGACACAGAGTTCCAAAGATGTATGACTTTAAAATAAAAAGTAGATCAAACCAAACAAAAAAACTTTCATGTTCTGTTAAAAATTATAAATTATAAGCTAACTTGCCCTGCAGAAACTAGTTTTCTTAATAAAAGAGCTTGACTTTAAAGCCTCCTTTAAATTACCTTCAGTTTTGTTTGTTTGTTTTAATCTTGATTTCTGGAATTTTTTTGTTTTAATCTTGATTTCTGGAATTTCTGCAATTTCCTATTGATGGTTTTCTGTAAATGTTTGCCCAAGTTTTCCATAAAATCTGCTATCTTGCTTATAGCAAGTCAGTCTTGGTAACCTACGTTAGTCCTCTGGAATTGAAGTACATTGCAAAGTATCTGATACAAAATTCTAACATGTTGGGCAAAACCCTGATATCCATAAAAGCCATTTCCACAAAAGGTACTTTAGCTTTACCAACAACCAAGGAAGGAAAATTAAATTGTTTTGATTTTAAACAAGGCATAATTTATTTTTTTTACTGTCAGTGTTCTGGGATACAAGTCAATAAAATCTATATTTTTTGGTCAGTAGCTGGAGATAGGCAGGACCATGATATTTAACCAGTCACATGGAAAGAGAACAAGAGCTTGAAGAATGCATCAACAATTTCAACTTGAATAGGAGTAACAAGTAACAATTAATGAACAAAAGCTAAACAAGTTTTTTGTTTTAGTCCAACTTTTAATAGGCAGCTGTCTACTCCAAACAAACCATCTCCATACCTGGCACCGATGGACATCCCTGGTGTCACTTCCAACAGGGAGGTCTGTGATTTCTATGGGCCTAAAGGACTGAATCAACATGCTCAATCGTGACAGTAATTGCATTTTATAATAAAAGGGTCATGTTTATCACAATGTGTGCCCAGACCTGCACCCAACACAACAGGACTGCTTTCCAGCTCTGTGAACCCAATGTTGCCCCACAAGACAGAGTGCAGCATTCATGCAAGAGCAGAATAGTGCCATCACTCATTCTAATAAACGGGGATGGTGTCCCACAGCAACCAATCATAGGACTCTGCTTTGAAGACTGAATGTGACAAAATAATTAGATGGGCTTAGGTTTTTACACCACTGTATTTGGAAGACAGGGTAGCATTAACACTACTACCTACATTTTACTGTCTGACCTTCTGTAGCAGTAAAACAATTACGGTATTTTATGGAGGAGTTCTGAATTTCTTATTGAATATAATGTTTATAGAGCTGAAAAAATAAAATTGAGACAGGAGACTGAAGGGAAAGACCAATTAATATTTGAAGGTAACATCTCTTGTGCTATTCAAAAATGTGGACTTACCACTTACAGTGGTAAACATATCATTTGCTCATATTCTTTCAAGAGTTACATTATTGTCATGTTATTAATGTATGCACAGTCTTCATCACCTGAGTCCTACTTTTCTAGGTAAGTAATTTTTGTTCTGATTTACTTCATAGTACAAGTTTAAGGCTTATGAGTTGTTTTAGCTGACAGTGCTGTTTCACATGGGTATTATTTTATTCATGGAGATTTTATTTCATTCTGCAAAGTTTTTTTTCTTTCAAATAACCTTCAGATTTACTAAAGTTATTCAACAGAACTTCATGTCTTCAAGACTGTAAAGACAGAATGATCACTTGAACCTGCAACAATGGTTCATATATGCTAAAGAAATTGTCAGCATTCATTAATAAAAAGCAGCAGATCATTTATAATCCATCAGATAGAGCCCTTCAGGAATGGAATGGGGTGGGGAAGTTTTATTTTTTATGAAATGAGATAGTGAAAGCCGTGTTTTTCTCTTAAACAGGATTTCATTTTGGTCAGTCTTTATTTGCAGTCTAAAATCTATATTACATGGATTGCTAATGAAATTGTGAATAAATCCTACATAATACATATCTGTAAATTATATTCTTGAACAGAATGAGTAAGACCTACTGTAGAATAATTTTACGTTGCTGGGAATAGTGTTTCACTGTGAAGTATGTTTTGGAATGCACCAAAAATAACCAGAAGCCTGCAGAGCTTGTTTTTCAGTCCTCTGATCACAGACAGCCGCTTGTAGCTGCTGTACATCAATTGCACAAAGGATTCATTAAACTTCGAATACTAACTTCACATTAAGTTGATGCTGTGCAAATATAATAACTTATTTGGCTATAGGGAGTTGTAGACTGGAATGGTTTGTTTTGGTGCTGCTGTTTCATCTGCTGTTAATAGCTTCAGGTCTCACTAGGACATTGAGAGGAACATTGTATCCATCAGGTCCGGAAGGGGAGAATCTCCAAATATTATGATTGCCTCACCTCTGCATAAGAAGTCCCCACTGTAATTCTAGCCCAACACTCTACCAAATAAAATTGAGACTTAAAACCCCTGAAGAGATGACCAAGGCTACCATTTCTGAAAACAACGTATTTGTTTGAAATAATTTACTTCGTGTGGGTTGCCACTGTGAACATGCAGTACTAGAACACTGTCTTAATTAACCTGTTCCTAATTTCCAGATAACACAGACTTGTAAGAGTTAAAAATATGACTACTTCTATGCAGTGCTCTCCAGTGTAAATGTAAGAAGTACTTAAAATAAAGCCCTTTTCAAATACTTTCTCATCAGTTTGAAGATAAAAAACAACGTTGTTCAGCTGTTGGTACCTGGCTGAACCCATATTTTCAGTAATTCAAACTATAATTAGAATCCAAACATTAACTTCAAACCAATATTAAATATTAACCTATCCCTATGGTACTTCTTATTCATGCGTTATGTAGCATTACGTGGCTTCCTATTTTTAGCCTTTAAAACCTAATTCATCTATACAAGGCTGTAAAAGCAATAATTACTGCTATCACACTTATCTGACAACAAGGATAGTAAAGCCAAAAGTAAGTCCTGATGTGATTAATTTGAAAAATTAATGGAACTAAGAGCTTCTCACATTTGTATTCAGTGAGAAAATCCTGACATGCTGACATCATGAGCAGGGAAAGGCTTGATAGATAGAGTAAAATCCATTTCCTCATCTCCATTAAAATAAAACCAAGATGTTTCTTTTAGAATTTTTACAAGACAACAGTGGATATGCCTTCAAAAGACACATGTGACCAGTTAACCTCAGCTAGCAGTCAAATGCCCACCCATCTACTCACTCACTTCCTCTCATGAGCACGACAGAGAGAAAGTAGGATACGAAACCTTGTGGACTGAGATAAAAACAGGGAGATCACTTACTAATTACTGCCTTGAACAAACTAGTCTCTGCTTAGGGGAAGTTAGACTGCCAATTAAATTACATTTAGATAACAATAAATTATTAGAAACAATAATTAATCATATTTTTTTTATTTCTGTATTTTTTTAAATATTAAAAGACATCTTCTCTTCCTTCCTGCTGCACTCCCAACTTCACCCACATCAAAAGGCTCACAGCAAATGGTTAATAGGGGATTATGGTAAGTATGTGTCTGTTTCTTAGTGCTACCCTTTCCTCATCACCCTTTTTCACTCTCCAGCCTGGGCTTTTCACAGACTGTATTTTCATCACAATATAAACACTGGCTCCAGTGTGAGGGTTCCCCACAAGCTGCAGTGTGGGTATCTGCTTCACCATGGAGCATTTCAAACTGCTTGTGGTGCTCTCTTCTCTTTCTCATTTTGTCTCTTTCACCTTCTTTCCCCCTCCCCTACACTTGTTTGGTGTGTTCTGATCTTTCTGGAATGTGCTTTCAGACAGGTAGCTTGGCGGATGAGCTCATCTATGTCCTGTGACACATCTGTTGGAGACCGAATGATTGTCTGGAACAGGGCAGCCCCCATCCTTTTCTCAGTGCCACCTCTGCACATAGAGCACAAATACACACTCATTTCAGAGTTTTTCACAGTTCACTTTAAACCTGTTCCAAAATTTCCACGTTCAAAAGCAGGAAAAGACAGGATTTCTGCCAAATACCTACACCTTTGCTCAAATTATACAGGTAATTTGAACTGACTAGCCCTTTAAATTTGGTATGTCTCTAACTGCATTTACTAGAGCATTTACTAGGTATGATCTCCCACCATATCCTGTTGTCCCCAGCAGAGGAATGGCTGCCTGAGAGAGGACTGTTACTGCTTCATTCCCTGTGGTTTTTTTCTGGTTTTGGACTCACTTGCTCTGGGAGTCTTACTTCACTGGTTTGTCTCTCAAAGTGAGAGAAGTGTCATTATAGATTGCTATCGGGTTCTTTTGGGATATGGCAGCTGGAAAAGGAATATAACCCCCCCTTCAGGAAAGAAGTTTGGACTCAGAGCTGGTATGGGATGAGTGCAAGAACACACCTTAATCTTATCCTGCCACTTCCAGTGCTGCCAAAGGAGTGAGCAGGTGGTAAAATAACAGATAACTCTGAATGAGGGGTATTGTTGTGGTGTGGATTTTCCGCTTTAAGTTTCCAAGCTAGCTTTATATTTCATTTGTGTGTTATGATTTAAATTATACATGCCATTATGTGTCGTTTCTCTGTGTCCCTGCCTCTGTTTCTAGAACCTTCCTTGCCAATCTTCCCTAACTCGATATATCATTTGCTGTTTCATATCATTACATTGCTTCTGCTATTCCCATTGGATTTAGTTCTGTATTCCCTGCCCTAGACTCCTCCCTGAGTGCACTCTCATTGGTTGTTTGCTTTGTATCGCCCTGTCTATGAAACCCACGGCGGGACATGTGCTCCCCGTCTTTGGGGTCCAGCTTTTAGTTGTTATGCTTCAGTTATACCTGTAATAAACCTCTTCAGTTCACCCCAAGACCCGTCTCGCCTCCACTCCATCTCTGCTTCCGAAATAGACACTGCCGAGTGTGGGCCTGACATTGGTCTGAATTTAGGCTTCAGGCTCTGCCACTGTCTGTGTGAAAGGCAAGCGAGCAACTTTCTCATGTTAGCCTGAGAAATCTTAAAGAGGAATTCAAACAAACCTTGGGAAGTGAGAAACTATCTGCAGGTGGTGTTTTTCCAACATGTTTACTGGAAAGAAATATTTACAAAAGAGTGTAGACGCTGAATAACCAATCATGTTCTTTGTACCGAACTACTCTATAAAAGTAGAATTTAGAAGAATAAAGTTTGCTCTCATCTTTACCATCATGGAGAGTCATGTTGTTATTTCTGTGCCGTCTGAAAACCATAGCAACAGCCGAGAACATCGGAGTCCCCAGGGGGGAAGGTGTCGCACCCCTGGCCGCTGTGTGCCCTGGGACAGGAGAGAGTCACACACCACGACAGGGTATGGCCACAGCAGTGAGAGGGATGGACATCAAAACAACGTAGGAAGACAATGTCTTAACAATAATCTTTAACAATAGTCTTTGAAAATAATCAAGATACTATGCCTTCTGGGGTACCTTTCAAATCTCTCAGCTGCTATAGTTTGTTCAACTGTGTTTTTTCCTTTAACAGATAACTACAGCATTTATAAACAGGCCAGACAAGGAAACAGTAACAAACATTCTTTTCTAATCCTCACAAAACCTGACTTCTTTCTGTAAATGGATCAATTTGTAGGAAATACCTTTAGGTCATGTACAGTCACCTCTAACTATAGGGAAGGCAACTGCATGCCCTTTTGCATCAGAATCACTGTATTCCACCAGTATGTTTTTTTGTTAGGGAGTATGTTCTTGAGACATCAGAGTAGAGAATTCATTCTATAGCTGAAGTTCATTCTTTATCATTCTGAAAGCACGATTTTACTACAAAAGGGCTTATAGTTTCCAGGCTACAACTTCTAAAGCAAATTACTGCAGTCCTGCAGTAAATTACTCTATTTTTATAGAGCATGAAGAATGTATCAAAAATGTGAGAGGGAAGGACTCTCTGTCAGCCTAACATAGTCCATATATTCCAAACCCACAGAAACAGAATTTGATTGCTTATTACACCATGTATATTTTCCATATCCTTTCTGCCACTTGGAGCGTATTCAACCATAGAGGAATTTTGCTCTTCTGTGTATGTATTAATGTACTTAATTGTACTTCATTTATTTTCTTTAACTCTGACAGAGATCAAGAGACTTATTCTCAAGTTTTATATGAATTTTCTTAACCTATAATTGCAGATCAAAAAAGAATGGGAAATATTTGGCATTTTTGTCAGATCATTCTATAGTTTAATGAAAAAGAAAACTATTATCAAACTGTCAAGAGGAATTACTTCTTATATTTTTAAAGTGCATTTCATACTTTTCAGGTTTCAATTTTAAAATATGCTTTTAATAAGAAGCTTTTAGGTTCCTTATTGTTTTAGTAATCTTTCTGGTTTTCAATGGCACGTTTTATCTCTTTGCTAATATTTAGCTAGTGGTAAGAAGAGATTATTTTTGCTAGATTAAGACACAAAATCAAATGCAAAAACAAGCCTCTAAGCCCTTAACATTACAGTTAGAAGAATCACTTCTCTAAATCATTAACTGCCTGTAAGTGGTTATTCTAGCTCCTTCACAGATACTCGTATTCATGTATGGCATTGACTTTGCAATCCAAATCTAAATTCAAGATGATTATGTGAAGTATGATTAATTTTTAATGCAACAACAAAGCTGAACATTTAGGGGAAAAGTAGAGCATGCAGCTTGGCCAAACACTGAATTATCATCTTCTATAAAAAAAGGAATAATCCTGAAATGTTTTTCAGTGCTAAAGAAGTACTTGTCATCACATTTAGAAAACAAATACTTTTATAGAAAGTTTTTGTACAAAAAAAAGGCAAAAGTAGTTCTAGATGTTGAGGAGTATTGATACCAAGGTATCAAGGTAGTTCTTTTAAGAGTCTTCCTAAAGCAAGAAGGTACCACCTTCCTAATTAATTTTTAAATGATATTATCAGCATCATATCTGGTTTTTGTTTGGCTGTTTTGGATTTTTATCTGTCCATGTGAAGTGATAGTGGCAGCATAATTTGGGTTGATATGAAGAGAAAATATTTGCAGACAGAACTAAGCCCATCTGTTAGACAAGCATAGTAACTTTCTGAGCAGAGACTTGTGTCTCAAATGGCAGGAGAATATTCTACCCAGGTTCTGTTTCAGACCCAAAAAAGAGCTTTTGCATCTCAAGACTTGTTCTGGTTTTCTACCCATATTCTCTGGACTAAGAAAACTAAATTACCTTTCCTTTCAAGGTGTTGCTTGTGAGGAAGTCTGTTTTCCTATATCAGTTTGGATTTCATAATGTATTGTTTCTTTCTCCATAATTAATGCAATAGTCCATAAGATTTTGACTTCATTTACTCCAATCTCTGTCCAAAACAAAATTTAGATGAGTTTTCAAGGAGTATTTTTTTAATTACATACACAGAAATCTGCATCAGACAGGGAAAATACATCAATCAAATGTTATTTTCTCTTGAAAGTCAACATAGTTTTATTTTCCCTGTTGTGTTATGTTTAGAATAGGTAAATATCTGTGGTTTTTTTCCCTTAAGTGAGATTTAAAATAGAAAATGAGGAAACAGAACAGAGTGAATTCCAGACTGACACAGGCTGTAGTCGCTGAGACATTGTTGATCTAAGAACTACTTAGTGAGCAGTGGACCACTGAAGACTAACCCTAACAGTAAATCTGAGTCCACATATTTTGTAAGTGGAAAAAAACAGAGATAATTAGAACACGTTCTTCATCATGTTACAAATAGTAGAAAAGGAGAGAGGATATTCAATTCACCAGCCAACCTGAAGTTTTTCCAGTTTTGCTTTGCCCTCCTTGGCAGGTCTTTGGAATCTGAGATTTTCTTGTGAAATTGGAAGTGGGAGCTGTGGCTGTGCTGATGGGAGCAACCCACCTCACATTCCTCCTTGCCCCGTGTGCCCCTAAGGTTGCAGAAAGCATTGACTCAGTTATGTCCTTCTGCTTATGAAATCCAAGACAAATTAAAGAAAGTACTACGGAGAGGGCTGGATTTGGACAGTGTGAGCACAAATAGATGCAGGTGCCACACCACGGTCAGGCTCGTGCTGTGCTCACAGTGCAGCAGGGCTAGACAGCACTAATTCACAGGACAGGGATCATTTAGGAAACAAGTGCCACAGAAATGGTTCACATCTTTCTTATGACATCCTCTCAGTACTTCATCAAAGCCATACTTATGGAACCATGAGTCATTTAGCTGTCTTTGCAAAGTACTGCCGTGTGAGCTGCCTACCCATCTGTGGATTTTAGCCTACATTCATTTAGGCTCTGTTACATTACAGCAAGCCAGATTTCAGACTTCCTTTAGCCAGGAATGACTGATATCTTTGGCATATTATCCAGATAAATTTTACAAAGCTTGATTAGTGTGTAAGTAATCTCATCAGTGAGTTTTATTTGGATAATCATGCTTCTTACGATGCCTCAGTTTCATCATTTTTATGGCTGGTTTGTGTACATAAACCCTTATTCATTATTTCTGTGGTTTTTAGGTCTGTACAGTTTGCTAATGATGAAACCTTTGTATTACTTACTTTTTTTAACCTGTCGAAAGCCTCTACTCATTCTTTGAATCAGTACTTTTCATACAGTCATTGTACACCTGTACAAAAAAGCATGAGACACAGTTACTTATGGTTGTTTAGAAATGGACTCAGCAGGCTAAAGTATAGAGTATTTTATCCATATAAAATCTGAAGAAAATCCAGCTCTTTCTAAGACTGTTTAGTCTCATTTCATTGTGCAAAAGGGGCTACCATGGAATAAATCTGTATTTTTGCAATGTTATGTATGCAGTAAATATTTTTAGAAATTTTGCACTATTGAGGAGGTCAGATCTTTTCTTTAGAACACAAATAAATACAAAATAAATAAAGATTAATCATTGAACCACTTTAATTTTTTTTCAGATTTTTTCAAAGAATATTTAGTGTGTATTTTCAGTTTCAGATTTTGTCAGCTGAAAATGACTGCCAGAAGTCAGTACCCCAGTGTATAGGGATTCATCATGGATCCAATATACAAGCCAAAATTAGTATTTTCATCTGATTTTCCAAAATGGTTTGGGACCATTTGGGGGTAATTGAGATACTCTTAATGCCCTAGACATACATATGAGCTTACATCATCATTTCAAGAGGTCCCATCCCTCTTTTGTCCTGATTCCTGAGTGTGAACATCAGCGATCTTCAAATCAAAGAGGACAGACATTTCTTGGAAATAGACCAGATGAACTAAATAGGAGACATGGCATAGTGAAACCACCTAAAGGAAAAAAAAACCCAACAAATTATGTTGTAAGAGAAATTTTTATCTCTCGATTATTCCCAAGTAGATTCAGCTCATTTAACTTAATGTTCCTAGGACAGCCTGAAATTCTTTGGTTCTTGTAAAAAATACATTTCATCCTTTAAGTCTAGAATCAGATAAGTCTTTTTCTTGGGTGCAAGGTTAGCACACACCTGATTCCTGTGTTTTAAATACCACAGGTTTTGTAACCTGTCTGTAACTTTGCTGCTCGCCAGAACAGGAAGGGATGGTGTGACTTGTGGCTTTGTGTGAGCAAGAGAGAATGGTCATCACGCAGGACTCAGACCTGGCCCAGCACTCTGTGTCACCTGTACAGCAAAGGTGCTGCAGCATGTTAACATTTGACTCTGCCTGTTTCTTAACCTGTGAGAAGTACTGATCCATTTGTGCCATGCTTTACACGTGTCCTTTCAGTACCATTATCTGCACTATTTCAGCTGTCAATAAATAGAGACTCAATGAAAAGCAAAGCAATCAAATTGTGAATGAGAGGCAAAGAAAAATGGGCAGGCAGACTCTAGTCTTGAATCTTGCATATTGTTGGTTAGCCCTAAAGTCAGAAAGAAATAATGTATGAATGACTTTTGATATTATCACCTCTTCATTTCTGAAAAAAATTTACTTTTCATATGTATCCAGAGATTGAAAATTAAGAATTTTGAATTGAATCAACCACTGCATTTTCCTTATTTGAATTTGTTTCATTTTGACTGTTTTTCTTCAGGCTGTTTTTTGTACTTTTCCAGTGACTGCTGGTGCCAAAGAAAAGGTTCTAGTGACAGACCTTTTGCAACAGAAAGCATTAAAACAGGGAAGTTATGTGAAATAAATCCAATTAATTTTTTCCCAAAGCAGAATATCAGAATTTGCTGATATAAAAAAAAACCACACAAAAGTAAAAATTTTTATAAGAGTCTAGATTTTCTCATCATTTATTTATCTGACTAGTTCATATTAGCCTCATAACATTAAAAATTATTAGAATTACAGAGGAGTATCTACAGGATATCTGATAAAAAGCTGGACACTTTATTTTTAAATATTATCTAAATCTATAAGTGAATCTGATATGCATTATTAAAGTGAATTCATGTAACTAAAAGGAGTTCATGAAATACTATAGCACTACAAAGGCCTGCTTTTAAATTAAAGGTTTCCAGGATGTGTGCCACTGGAATATAGAAAATGTCATAAATCTTAGGGTTCTGGACTAATGAAAACTTTTTTTTTAAATTATTTTTGCAGTGATGGTAATTGCACATTGGAATGGGTTGCCCAAAAAGGCTGTCCAACTTCCATCCTTGGATAGTTCCTCTGAGCAATGTGGTCTAAATGCAATATTGGTATTACTGTGAACAGCAGGTTAGACAAGACTACCCCTCAAGATCCCATCTGAATTATTCTGCAATTTTAAGCTGTATGAGATATTAAAAACTATTATATTGCTGTGATCTAGGTGCAATTCCATCTGTACAACTATCACTGAAAACTTTGTCCTATTTTGTGTAATACTTGCCAAATTTTGGGCTGTCTATTTGGCAAATCAAAGAGGTAATTCATGTTTTCTTTTCCAAACAGCCTCCAAGGAAACTTAATTGAAAGAATCTGTGAGAAAATCAATTTTCTGTTGAAAGTGGTGTTTTGTGTGGATCTATCCTTAGATAATTTTTTGCCCTAATCTTTTTTATGACACAAGAAGAGTGTTCACCTTCATATTTAATACTAGAAGTAGATGATTCAGTAATTCTTTAGCCACCAAAGATAACTCTATTTTCAAAATCATAACTGTTACTAGAGAAAATGCCTCATCTTTAAATCAATTAAAAATAAATTTTAAAAAGAGAGAAAGAGATTTTTCCAAATAACACATATATTATAATCTTGCCTCATGCTATGTGGCTCTTGGGCACCATGACTCTAAAAGCACACGTAGAAACATTATGATGGTATCAAATATTGAAAGATCTTAAGATACAAAAGACAATAAGTAAGAATTTTGTATGAAAGAATAAAATAACTGCCTCAAGATTAATTATTAGTGGAAGCTAGTAATGTTGTGGCAAAACAAATGGCAAATAAGAGAGCAGAAATGCAAGCTAGAAACACAGAACTGAGCGCATTATATACACTTTGAAAATTACTGCTTAATGATTGTTCAACAAAAAACCTTCTTGCAAAATAAGTTTTTGTGTTTAAATGCATGCCTTTTCAGCCAGAAAAGAGCATAAGATCCTTCCTTTCATTTCCTTTCATTTCCTTCTTCTTTTCCTATTGATGAACTAGAAGATAAAAACTATGAGCATAGATAAACTATTCCACAGTTTAATGAAGATCCAATAAAAAATAGCTTTTATAAAAATTAGAAAGGAAAAGATTTATTTTTTTTTTCTCAAAAATAAAAATTACAGTTAAAGATATCTTTCTATCTCATTTGGTACTCAGCTAAGATCATTCTTTCAAAATAACACAACCACAGTCTGGTTGTGTTATAAAAGAACCAGCAGCCAGTTGCTTGAGGATAAAGAATAGGTCCACCAGGCTGCCTGGCCAAAATTCAAGAAAAAAAAAATAAAAAGAGGAAGTAATCCCCCCCGAAAAAATGCCTCCCAACCAAAACAAAACAGAAAACCCAACCACAACCACTCAAAAGAGAGTAAAGAAGGGAAGGAAGCAGAAATAAAGGCTGTTTGTCAGTCTTACTTTTTAATAGCTAAGAAACTCTGGTTTATGGCTTCCACAGCCACTTGTGCTTAGGTATCCCGACAAGTTGATGGGCTACAGAAGTGCAGCAGCTGCCCCATGACAGCACAGCCCTGGGCCAGCAAACTTAATTTTTTGTTAAAAAGAAAACCACATTATTATTATTATTATTATTATTATTATTATTAGGCACAAATATTTTCTTATTGGAGGTCAAGACAGTATTTTTCCTGCATGCATAACACAGCAGATTTACAGCAGGAATATTAATTCTCTCAATAGGACTATCCTGCCAACAACAGGACTAGAATGAAAATTGGAAATATACCAGCAAATTAATGTGTCATTAAACCCCCAGACTCTTTTTTGCTTGTAAGCCCTGGGTAGAGTAGACAAGAGTCCAGTGATGTTCGGAAACCCAGGAGCCATGTAGCCTCTGCACGGTCAGGTGCCCTCTTCTGTGGAGTGCAGGGTGCAGCTCCTGGGCTCCATGCCAGGTAAGTGACTACCTGCACTGCCCAGCACACAGGCAAAAGGGCAAAGCCATTATTGACCAACATCCTGCGATTTCCTTTGAGGGGAACCTGTCCCATCTTAGTGTGCTGCCGTGATAAATCCCAATTAGCTTCCTTGGAATAGGTTGCATTTTGGTCTAACATATGTCAGAAAAGTCAGTCCCTACCTATTAAGTGTAAGAGAATCAGTTGCCTGACGCATTTTCAGATTAGTTCTCAGTGTTTATTTCCTGTCTAAGAATGACTTAATCTCTTAGCTGATGAAATAGGTGCCATTCACTTGTGAAACAAAATTACTTCCTTGGAAGCTTGTATTTTCACATCCAAGGTAAATCACAATGTCATAAATGCCACTCTTTTAAACTTATTAAGGTCTTTGAGATAATCTGTACCCTGACTTGCAAGGAAGCACTGAGAGCACAGCTTCCAGATACAGGCAATTTGGTATGTTTTTGTGTGTATTTCTGTGTACATACACATTAGATCAGCAACTACATACCTGTAAGATATACCATACCTGGTGTATATACCAGAATGATAGATAAATTGCAACTAAATATACAACCAAAGACTCAGTTCCATCTGAAACTAAGATAATAGTAAAATATTAGGCAACTTAATATTTTATTTTAATATTTTAATAATTTAAATTAAGACACCCTGATATTCTCAAATAGCATCAGACTAAAAATATAATGACATTTATCTGAAAATGTCAGAGTAGCTAAGTATGCTGTCACTGAAGGATGTTCAGGATGTTTCCCTACACTGGAATGACACCCAGTTGTCATCACCTCTCCAAGGGATGTAGGTACATATACTTGAATATCATTATCATTGTGCTGCCACATTCACCAGGATTTCCAGAGAACACAGATAAACCCAGCAGGCAGAGCAAACAACTTCATGCTGATGGAACAAACAGGAGAGAAGAAACAGCTTAATGCTGATAGTGAACCTCCTTGACTTTTTAAACTTTATTTAAATCTAAATAAAGAAGCTTTATTTAGATTAGATATAAGGAAGAAGTCTTTTGCAATGGCTTTGGTGAAACTCTGGGACACGGGGTTTTTCACAGAGGTGGTAGGTACCTCATCCCTGGAAACAGTACTGTATCCAGTAGTGGACTCCTAAGCATGGGCATACTGCAGAAAACCCAACCAATGTTACAAAAATGAGCAGGGGAATAGAGCATATCTAATACAAAGAAAGGCTGAGGGACCTGGGACTGTTTTGTGTGGTGAAGAGAACATTCAGAGACAGAGTTTTTAATAAATCTGAATACTTAAGGGTGCAAAGAGGCCAGAGACAAGTTCTTTCCTGTGCTGCCCGGTGAAAGGACCAGAGGCAGTGGGCATACACTGAAACACAGGAGGCTCCCTCTGAACATCAGGGAGCACTTTTTCTCTGTGAGGGTACCCCAGCAGCTGCACAGCTTTTCCAGAGATGTTGTAAAGTCTCTGTCCTTGGGGATAGTCAGAAGTTGCCTGGACACTGTCCTGGTAACTGGGCCTAGGTGACCTTGCTTGAACAATGAGATTGGACCAGATGATCTCTTGAGGCCCCTCACAATTGCATTAATTCCATGATTCCATGGTTGTGCAATGTTAAAGCTTAGCCAGGTATCTGTAAAACTGTCATACAGAATGCAGAAGGCATTTGAGATCTTTAATTTTTCCTCCATTCCTTTGTGGCATTTGGCAAAAATAGTTACCAAGAGTAGTGTAATGGATTTTAAGGCTAGAGGGGACAATTACGATCATACACAACACAGTCTGTAGAAAGCCACAAAGTAATTTCTGCATCAAAACTATGACTACAGGATACAGTTTTGAAAGAAATACTGCTTTCACTAAGAGACTCTAACTGATGGAAAGACCACCATGTCCCCAAAGTTCACTCTTTCAATACTTAAATTTTCCAAGTTTTTAAAAATTTGTGACCAGAAGCTAAATACTGAATGACTTGCTGACCAAGACAGGCCGTTCTCTCTGGCAGCTCTCTGATGCACATGCAAGAGACTGAATTTGGCACCTGGGGTCTGCTGCCTGTGCAAATCCCACCTGCATGCAGCTCAGCCTTACTCAAAGCCTGTCCAGGGCTTTCCAATATTTTCACATAACATTTCTTTCCCTGTATAGGCATCATTTTTAGTACACAAATATAGGAAAGCACCAGTTTTAAAATACAGGAAGAAAAACATGCTATATCCACAAAAATATTAGAAATTATTATAAAAATATTAGAATATTCTAAATTGGAAGAAACTCACAAGGATTATTGAGTTCAGCTCTTAAGTGAATGGCCCATACAGGAATCAAATCCACAACATTGCCATTATTAGCACCATGTTCTGACCAACTAGCTAATCTCAGTATCTGCATCTCTATCTTAATTGGCTTACTGCCCCAAATG